>NC_065586.1:42434108-42690825 GCF_024542745.1 Macaca thibetana thibetana
GGTATACAAATATCTCTTTGAGACCTGGCTTTCAATTCTTCTGGGTATATACCCAGAAGTGGAACTGCTGGGTCATACAGTAATAATTATCTTTTACTTTTTGAGGAACTCCCATACTGTTTTCCATTGTGGTTGCACTATTTTACATTCCTATGAGCAGTGCACAATCAGGTTCCACTTTGTTCAGATCCTCAACACATTTTAAAAATATATATAACAGCCATCCTTGATGGTTGTAAAGTGATATCTCACTGTGGTTTTGATGTGTATTTCCCTAATTATCAGTGATGTTGACCATCTTTTCATATGCCTACCAGTCATCTGTATATTTTCTTTGGAAAAGTGTCTATTCAAGCATTTTAGAATCAGATTATTTGTTGTTGTTGAGAGGTAGAAGTTCTTTATATATTCTAGATATTATCCCTTTATCAGACACATGATTTGTAAATATCGTCTCCCATTCCCTAAGTGGCCTTTCCACCCTGTCTACTGTATCCTTTGATGCCCAAAAGTTTTAAATTTTGATGTAGTCTAATTTCTCTATTTTCACTTCTGTTGCCTTTGCAAGTGTCCTATCCAAGAAATTTTTGCCAAATCCAATATCAAGAAGCTTCTTTCCCTATGTTTTAAGAATTTTATAGTTTTAAGTCTTAGATCCATTTTGAGTTCATCTTTCTACATGGTGTAAAGTAAGGGTCCAATTGTATTCTTTTGCATCTTAATATCCAGACCCCTGCCATCCCCCACCAATATTATTTGTTGAAAAGATTGCCCTTTCCTCACTGACTAGTCTTGGCGCCATTGTGGGAAATCATTTGGTCAAATATGTGAGGCTTTATTTCTGGGGCTCTCTATTCTATTCCATTGGTTTCTATGTCTATCTTATGCCAGTACCACACTAACTTGTTTACTGTAGCTTTGTAATAAGTTTTGAAGTCAGGAAGCATCAAACCATCACTTTGTTCTTTTTGTTCAAGATTGTTTTGGCTATTCAGGATCCCTTGTGATTCCATATAAATTAATAGGACAGATTTTTCTATTTCCGTAAAACAAAATTCACTGAGATTTTGATAAGGATTATACTGAATATACAGATTGATTTGGGCAGTACTGTCATTTTAACAATATTAAGTTTTTCAATAAACACAGGATGTCTTCCCATTTATTTTATGTCTTCTTTAATTTCTTTCATCAATATATTGTAGTTTTCTGTGTATAAGTCTTTACCACTTTGGTTAAGTTTATTCCTAAATATTTTATGCATTTTGATGCCATTGTAAATAGGACTGTTTTCTCAATATCCTTTTTGGATTGCTCATTATTAGTACATAGAAACACAGCTGATTCGTGTGTGTGTTGATTTTATAACTTGAAACTTTGCTGAATTCATTTAGTCTGGTTTTTTGTTTTGCATGGAATCTTTAGGGTTTTCTATACAAAAAATTGTGTCATAGGTAAAGAGAGATAATTTTACTTCCTTCCAATTTTGATGCTTTTTACCTCTTTTCCTTGCCTAATTGCTCTGGCTAGGATTTCCAGTAATGTGTTGAACAGCTGTGGCAAAACCAGGCAACCTTATCTTGATCCTGATCTTAGAGGAAAATTTTTTACATTTTTGCCAATGACTATAATGTCAGCTGCAGACTTTTCATATATGGCCTTTATTATGTTGAGGTAGTTTCCGTCTATTCCCAGTTCTTGAATGTTTTCTACTATTCTTATTCATCGCAGTGCCAAAAGTTCTAGCCACCACAATTAGGAAAATAAAGGAAATAAAAGGCATATATATCAGAATGAAAGACATAAAAATCTCTATCTACAAATGACATGAATGCTTATGTAGAAAATCATAAGGAATCAACAATAAGTAGCAACAACAAAGTCCTAGAATGAGTCCAGCAAAGTCAGAGGATACAAAATAGACACACGAAAATTAGCTGCATTGCTATATATATATGTGTGTGTATATATACATATATGACACACACACACATAGTAATGAACAAAAGAACTCACAATTACTATTATACAGCCACTTTAAAAAACCTGAAGTATTTAGGTGCACATCAAGCAAAACATGAATCTGACTGCTGACACTGCAAAAAAAATTGATCAAAAATGACCTCAACATATAAAAAGACATACTGTTCCTGGAATGAAAAATTCAACATAATGAAAGCTGACAACTCTTCCCCAAACTGATGAACAGCTTAAACATAATTCCTATCAAAATTCTAGCAAGTTTTTTTTTTTTTTTCCAGATATAGACAGGTTATTCTAAGATTTATATGGATAGGCAAAGGAACTAGAATACTTAAAACAATCCTAAAGAATCCTAAAAGAATAAAAAACTGGGAGAAATCCATCCATCCAATTTCAAGAACTAATATATAGCCAGAGTAATCACTACTGTGTGGTACTAGTGAAGAACCAGACATAACCATATGGAACAGGATAGAGAATCCAGAAATCAACCCATACAATATGCCCAACTGATTCTTAAGAAAGCAATTCAATAGAGGAAAGAGCATTTTCAACAAATGATCCTGGAACAAAGCAATAAACTTTGACTTGAATCTCAAACTTATATAAAAATTAACTCAAAATAGTTAAGGGACTTAATGTATAATCTAAAATCATAAAACATTTTTAAAATAGGAGAAAATCTTCAGGATTTAAGGCTGGGCAAAGAGTTCTTACACTAGACACCCAAGCAGCATCCATTTAAGAAACTGACCAATTAAACTTCATCAAAATTAGAAATGTTTGCTCCATGAAAGACCCTGTTAAAAGGCTGAAAATAAAAGCTATAGCCTGGGAGAAAATATTTGCAAATGAATATCCAATTAAGGACTAGTATTTAGAATATAGAAAGAATTCTTAGACCTGAACACTTTAAAAAATCCAATTAGAAAATAGGCAAGAGATATAAGGGACATTTTAATGAATACGATACTCAGATGGCAAATCAGCACATGAGAAGATGTACAACATCACTGGCCATTAGATAAATGGAATTAAAAATCACAATGAGATATTACTACACACCTATCAGAACGGCTAAATTTTTTTTTTAAATAATGACATCACCAAATGTTGATGAGGATACAGAGAAACTAGATCACTTATATACTGCTTGCAGGAAAACAAAATGACAGTTACCCTGGAAAAAATTTTGGAAGTTTCTTTAAACATTAAACATGAAATAGCTATTGCTCTCCTGAAGATTTACCTTGGAGAAATGAAAACACATGTTCACATAAAAACTTATAGGTGTCTATAGCAGCTTTGTTCAAACAAATGTCCTTCAACAGGTAAACGGTTAGAAAACTGTGGTCCATGCTTGCCATGGAAAACTACTCCAGCAGTAAAAAGGAACAAACTATTGATATAAACACAAATCCGGAAGAAATCTCCAGAGAATTACACTTAATTTTAAAAGCCAATCCCAAATGGCTACAAATTATTTCAAACAATAAAGGAGAAAGTACGGTGCTGGCAAATATTTGAAGAAATACTTGTTAAAATTTTCCCAAGTTTGGAGAAGGACATAAACCTATGCATTCAAAAAACCGAATGAACTACAAGAAACCTGTGCCCAGGCATACCATAGTCAAATTAATGAAGACAAGAAGAAATCTGGAAAGTAGAGAGAGAAAAAGGATACATTACTTACAGAGGGATAATGAGTCAAATGACTGTGTCTTGCTCATCAGGAAACCCTCAAGATCGGTAGTCAGAAGTAACATCATTTTTCAAATATTGACAAAAGAGAAGTGTTTACCCAAAATTAAATATGTGGTGAAAATATATTTCAGGAATGAAGGGAAATGAAGACAGTCACAGACAAACAGTAACAAGATTAGCAACCAACAGATCTGCTTAAAAGAAATTCATCACATGGAAGGAAAATGATACCAGAAAACAATGTGTAATATCAGCAATAAAGAAAGAGCAACAGAAAGGCTAAGCATTCAGACAAAAACAATTGACTATTCTTTTTCTCTTGATTCTTTACATTTGATGGCTGAAAGCAAATAATAATAATAATAATAATAATAATAATACATCCTATGAGGGGCTTTGAAAGTATGCAATGTAGAATGTAAGATAACTATAACAGAAAGGGGGAAAGTGAAAGTTGTGGTATATTTTCCATATTAGATTAAAGTTTCTACACTGCAATTGAAGTAGCAAAATATTGATTCTAAATAGACTCTGAGATGTATTTTGTAACTCATTTTTAAAAAAGCAAAGAGACAGTCAAACTCCAAATAGATAAACATAGCAATTAAGTGTACATAAACACTGCAATTACAAGACACAAATGTGGAGAACTGACTTTTTAAAAAACAACCAATTATATGTTATCTATAGGAAACTCACTTCACTGATATAGGTAGTATAAAATAAAGGAATGGGAAAATATATACCAAGCAAACACAAATAAAAATATCCAAAAGGTAGAAACAACTCAAACGTCCATCAACACATAAACGGAGAGACAAAATGTGGTATTATCCATACAATGGAATATCAGTCAGTCATTAAAAGGATATAAGTACTGATACATATAATATGAATGAACCTTGAAAACACTATGCTATGTGAAAGAAGCCAGTAGCAAAAGATCATATATTTTATGATTCCATCTATATAAAACGTCCAAAATAGGCAAATCCACAAAGACAAAAAGTAAATTCGCAGTTGCCAAGGATTGCGTGGATGGGAAAATGGGGGAGTAACTGCTAATGGATAGAGGGTTTCATTTCGGGGTGATGAAAATGTTCTGGACTAGCACAGTGGTGGCAGCTGTACAAACTTATGAATACACTAAAAATCTACTAATTGGGCACTTTAAAAGGGTGATTTAATGGTATGAAAGCTGTATCTCAACGTCTGAAAAATACTAAGATCTGGCCTGGCACAGTGGCTCACGCCTGTAATGCCAGCACTTTGGGAGGCCAAGGCGGGCAGATCACCTAAGGTTGGGAGTTCAAGACCAGCCTGACCAACATGTAGAAACCCCCTGTCTACTAAAAATACAAAATTAGGGGGCAATGTGGCACATGCCTGTAATCCAAGCTACTTGGGAGGCTGAGACAGGAGAATCGCTTGAACCCAGGAGGCAGAGGTTGCGGTGAGCCGAGATCGCACCATTGCACTCCAGCCTGGGCAACAAGAGCAAAACTCCGTCTCAAAAAGAAACTAAACTCCAAAAAATAACCTATGATATATAAAACACTGTGCTATACACCTTGAGTAAATAACTCCAGTGTGTTTTCTATATAAGCTAATCAATACAGGACACCAGCTATCTAATTACAAGCCATTAGCACAAAGCTAGCACTGGATATTGGAAATTCAAGTAAATGGACACTCAGAATCTAACAACAAAACACCATATAGTATGAATTTCATTCTTATACTGTAAACATGGTGAATAAATATAGCCAATTTTCTTTCTAGATGGTGTTTCCTAAATTTAAAGAGGATACTAATGGCTATAATCATAGTTAAGGATGTCAAGATTCATGTTCATGTATCTGGCATGTTTAAAAGAAAAATATGCCAATTTGGTGAAAATACTGTCACTTTTAGCACTTACTGTGTCCCTCTTCATCTTGAGTAGGGGCTTATACTGAGTGGCCAGAGATCACTAACAATTCTGACATTCTACAAAGGTGGCTCTACATTCTGCATTTCTACTTTTATAAGAGACATACATTTTGTTTCATTGCTTTTGAGCTGTTATATATACAATTGAGCACTTACGCCTTCTTGCCTTTCATCAAGATCTCACTGTTCAAAAACTAAGACATATTATTAATACAGCTACTCCTGAAGAAGAAACAAGGATTGCCTACTTCACAGCCCAGGATCAAGACCTGCCTTGATGGCTCCCTCCATGGCTCAGTTTCTCCATATCACAAATCAGAGTTTCCAACACTATTCTCTCCTTTACCTTCCCCTGAAGAGCACTGAACTTCTCAGCATTGACTTTCAGTAGGATTGGGTCCCCAGTCCCAGTCCTAGGGGTAGACACTATCCTAAAACAATCCCTGTGGCAAGAAACTGCCTGACTTCACTTATATCTATGAAGCCAATTTCACATATTATGGTGTGTTACTTCCAACTACCCAGTTGCTATCGCCAAATTCTGTTACAGTTAAGTTGCTATCCGTTTATTTGTTTTTAATCAATACCACAGGCTTATAATTAATTGCCAGATGTGATCTAGTTTCTGTTTGAGCCAGAAAACTTCTGTTTCCCAGCAACATTCTACCCCTACTTTTTCCCACAGTGACTGCTTGAAGAACAGGATAACATTAATTGCTTCAGGCCAATTAGAGACATCTCCTAGAGCTGCAGGTGATTCTATCCTATTCAAACCACATGGCTGTGAAATTTGGGACCTCCAACAGATTATTTCCCAATGGGGATTTGGTTTTATGGTCTGGCCATTATATAAAAATCTCTAATCTTTGTGAATGGGTTAATGGGTGAGCAACTATAGTCTGGTTTGTTAGTTTTTTCTGTTTGTCTATTTGTTCTCACCACGAATCAATTAAGAATTCATGCTCACTGGGAAGAGAGCAGCTCTTTGACACGGACTGATGAGTTTTCTAATTCTGTATTTGCCATGGCCCCAGAGTTGAAATTTCAGAATTGAAGTCATAAACTCTTTCTGCATCTGCATGTCTGTGTAATTCAGAAAGGCTGCTGTCTTTCATTGCGTGAAGGTGCAATAATTTTCTACCTCAGAATGGGATTAACAAATTAGATTATAAAATCTATTACATTATGAAATCTCTTAAAGTAATATATTCTGATTTACTCATAGAGGTAAACAAGGACATATATAAACAGAATATTCCTAAATTTCCCAGAAAATAAGGAAGTTGAAGATCTAACACTTTCAAGAAACCAATTATTGAGCTGTGTTAAGAAATCAAGTTCACATAAAAAAAGCAAATCTTTGGAAATGGGACCAGTTTAATATTTACAGTTTAATACAAACAGTTGTATCTTTACTGATTTATCAATATTAAGTATAAGCATAGATTTTTATTCTATTTGAGTATGTCATTCACAAACCTATACAGGTTTACTGATTGAATAAACTAGCATTACTTCTACTTAATGTTTAAGATTATGGAAAAGGCAAATTTGTGTTCAACCAAACAAAATCATTATTCTGATGACCTTGTATTTCAACAGTAATTATGTCTTGCAATATATCAGCTTGAAGACAAATTTCCAAGATCTTTACGAAACTTAAAAACTTGAACTGGTATTAATTTGAATTAACTAATGAATATGCACTCAATACCAAGATCATTTCTAAGTAAGACTGAATGCTGAGACATTTACAACTAAGCATAAATTTAAGTTAATATTGTCACGTGCGTCCATGTGAAGAGACCACCAAACAGGCTTTGTGTGAGCAATAAAGCTTTTTAATCACCTGGGTGCAGATGGGCTGAGTCTAAAAAGAGAGCCAGCAAAGGGAGTTAGGCATGGGGCAGTTTTATAGGATTTGGGTAGGTAGTGGAAATTTTTCACTTCTTTTGTGATTCGTCAGTTGCTTCAGGCGATCTGGATGCATACGTGCAGGCCTGGGCTCAGAGATCTCACAAATACACTTGTTTCTTATTGTTATATGCTACAAAGAGGCTATGTCTTTGGCTTTTTTAATCAGTTAAATGTGTTCATGTTTGCCACTCTGAGACTTGTACACAATGAAAGTGTACACACACAGTTAAAGTTGTGTTAGCTCTGGATGTTAGCTCTGCCAGTTTGCTAAAACAGTGACATGCAACAGCTCACACTTATCCATTCCCTAGTTTTCTCTGTGTAATAGAAGTTACTTTGGCTAAAAGTTATCAATAACATGTGAATGAGACTACTAGAACAATGGTGGCAGGCAGGTACAACACTATGTGTAAGGTAGTACAATAGGTTTTGTTTATTAAGGGGAAAAAAAATAGTTTTGTCCTAAAACAAAAGGGTTGGTTGTTCCAGAATGAGAAAGAGGGTTGTCTCAGTCTGTTTGCATTACTAGAAAGGAATACCTCAGGCTGGGTAATTTATAAAGAAAAGAGGATTATTTGGCTCATGGTTCTGCAGGCTATACAAGAAGAATGGTGCCAGGATCTGCCTCTGGAGAGACACTCAAAAAGCTTCCCATTCATGGTACAGGATGTACCTCTTGTTACCAGTGATCTTAAGGAAAACAGAGATTACAAGGTGAGAGGAAGGACGAAAGGTCAAGAGAGCAAGTAAGGAGGTGTCAGGCTCTTCTTAACAATCTGATCTCACAGCAACTAAGTGAGAATTCATGCATTACCCAGAGGGCATTAAGCCATTCATGAGGGATCCGCCTCTATGACCCAAACCCCTCTCAGCAGGCCCTACCTCCAACACTGGGGATAACATTTCAATATGAAATTTGGAGGGCACAAATATCGAAACTACATCAGCTGTGAAGGACAAAACTTAAATTGATAGAGAAAGTTGTAGAAGATTTGAGAAAAGATGATTTTAGTTGCCTTGGCCAAAATTAGCTCAGTTCTGATGGGCTAATTCCTAAGATTTTATAAAAGTGCTTGTAGTTCCTGTAGTATCAAATATTACACTGATACAAAACTGGAGTTTGGTTTTCTCAGTTGAAATTAGAAAATGTTCCACGGTGAAACCCAGTCTCTACTAAAAAATACAAAAAATAAAAATAAAAAATAAAACTAGCCAGGCAAGGTGGCGGGTGCCTGTAGTCCCAGCTACTCGGGAGGCTGAGGCAGGAGAATGGCGTAAACCTGGGAGGCAGAGCTTGCAGTGAGCTGAGATCAGGCCACTGCACTCCAGCCTGGGTGACACAGCAAGACTCCGTCTCAAAAAAAAAAAAAAGAAAGAAATTAGAAAATTTTCTTCGATTATTGATCCGCCCTTAGTAAGAGATTGTAAGATATCTGCTGTCTACATAACAAAGATTCTGTGTTTTACCAAAATAGTTTTCGGTGCTTTTCACATTGATTGTACGATGTCCTTGATTAAATATTTCTCACTTATGAAAGAGTCAAATGCTTTATAATCATGTAACCTTCAGTTTATTTTCAAATATTTGGATGTCACTTTGAAATGAGTAGGCAAGTATTTCTCAGGCACCTGTGATCTGATTCCTAAGTGTTGAAATCGCCTGATAACTTTTCATTTATGTCTTTACAAATTCAAATCCTAAATGTAAAATAAAATAAATTTGAGATACTTTTGAGCCTAAAACTCTGAGATTTCTAAAAGGGCCCATGAAAGATGACAAAAATTTATTCTTTCACAGTTAAAAAAAAAAAAAAAAAGGTACTGGAAATAATTGTGTTTGTTATTATTGATGAAATTGCATGGGAGGAATTAGCAAATCAGAAGAGATTTGTCAATGCTTTCACTGTCATGATTAGTGTCTATTTATCAAAGCCCTGACACTCTGCACTGTAAAGCTGTTATCAGTCTTATGTTTTAAAATGTTAACTTGGTTACAACTTCACTTTTTAAACGTGAATGCATCATCTTCTGGGCCAGGGGTTTTCAATTAGGGATTCACATAATTTACTACGGAGATGGAGTTTCATTAATATACAGAAGCTTAGGACCTACTCCAGACTTACTAGATCTTTTCACTTGATATTCTGGATACATTATTGGTACATAATATCTAGGATTATTGCTATATTTCAAGATTCATTTCTCTGTAAAGTTTATGCTCATCTGCTTTTATAAATCAGATATAACGTTTATTACATCCTTTATAGAGTTCATTATTACATTTTAAATTGCCTAAAATTTTTTGATTGACTTTATTATCTTGTCTTGCATGTCGCAGAAACCAGTGTCAGTTACATTTTTCTCGAAATAAACTCTCATCAGATCCTTTATTTTTTGAAAATGATCAGTAAAAAATTAACTGCAGCCATTTTAAGTGTTTTTATCCACAGCCACCTATTTGTTGCTGTTTTACTCTGATGCTTCCCTCAGAGCCTTTTCAATCAGCTACAGGCTAGAAGGAATCAGAACCCATGGAAAAGGACTATGCCAGGTACAGGCTTCTAATGACATTGCTTAAACAACTTTCAGACCATACCAGTGGCCTAAGTTAGAAATTCCAGGACTTTTATGAGGAAGCCAATTGGTTGATAATACTACTAACCCCACATCCAGTGGAACAAAAATTAAGTAGATATGGCTGAATGAGCTAATGAGGGATGACTGTAGTTTTTGTCTGGAATATTGTTGATACTGTTCAAATGTATTTTCCAGACATATAACGAAGCCTTTTCTCTTTCTTCTTAAAGCTATCTATAACTCATAATTGAGTAGACTGTGCTTTTGTATACTGAAATGAAACACTTGTAAACATCTTATTCTCCCTGCCTGAGCCCTCCAAAGTTCAGAAACTTAATAAATATCTATTTTCAGGGCAATAAAGTTATTTGCATAGATTAAATAAGAATCTCTCCTCCTTTTTACTAGGACTTAAGTCGAAATACGGGTTTTGCAACTAAACTCACATTTGAAAATGATGCTCATTCAATCAAATATGACTAAACACTTTTAAGGAAAGTGTTCTGGAACTAAGGAACCAAGATTGACTTTACAGAATCATGCTTACAAAGCCTTCTTTGGAAAAACTGGCTTACAGAGTTCCCAGCCTTGCAAATGAGTAAGAAAAACCACTTCCTGGGAGGCCCAGGAGTCTTAGGATATTTTAGGGACCTCAAGAAATGAGGAATTCTTATAAATAAAACAGGTGAGATCTGATACAGAGTTATTGGTATGGCTTCCTAGCCTTAAGATCACTAGTAACAAGAGGCTTTAAAAAATCCAATCTGAAATTCCTAAAGAAAACGTGCAGCACAGTAAACTTAAGAACTTTAAGGAACTTTTAACACTCTTGCTGTGCCCAGCTGAACATCACCTGTAACTGATTCTGGGGAAAGAAGACTAAACATCTCATACATGCCTGACTTGAAGCGTAGGCTAGGGAGAAGACGGAATGGGAGAGAGCAGTACAGTCTCTCAAATTTTTAAACAAATTCTAACATCAGGAGATTGGAAACTAGAATTATTCAGCTTGCAGATGCTTTTAGCTTGTGCACAGAGAGAAGGCCATGTGAGGACATAGAGAGAAGGCAGCTGTCTGCAGGCCAGCAAGAGAAGCGCCCCCCAGAAACTGCACATTGCCAGACCCTGATCTTGGACTTTCCTACCTCCAGAACTTTGAGAAAATGAATTCCATTATTTAAGCCATGCAGTCTGTGGTACTTTCTTATGGCAGCCCAAGCAGACTAATACAGTTACTAAAATGGATTCAGGAAAATTATGACATAATCTACATCTATCTCAAATATAAAAGCAAAAGTCAAGTCGTCTTAAGGAATAACAAAAATGGCAAGTTTTTACAAGTTCAATTTTGAAATAAAATTTAGTACATATTTGAGTCACTGCAATTTTAACTCAGGAAAAAAGCAATTACATCACAGAAGTTAAGACAGGAAAATCTACTTCTTATAAAACTATATTTCAACAAACTAAGGTAATTTATTTAAAGTAATGTCAAACTGCATCAATATTTGTCTTCAGTATAATAGTATAATCCAAATTTATAGTAATGTGATTATCTGTTTCCACCACTGCTTTCTTTTTTAAACATTATTGTGGCAATAACAAAGTAACAAGTAACTAGAAAATATGAGACAACCAAGCACAAGACCATAACAGCCACCCATTTGTTCTAGGCCATTCATCTAGAGTCTCTGGATTTCAGCTTTCTCCCTATAAAGTGGACTACATGGAAGTGGAAGGAGGAGGGGAGTAGTTAATGAAGATGACCCCTTTGGTTTCTCTGAGAGTTACATGTCTATGGGAAATATGTTGCCCTGCTTAGCACTACACACTGTAGCTGAAAATTCACCCCCAAAGTTATGAATAAATGGATTTGTAGTTCCCCAAGCCTTTCTGATATAGACTGATAAATGCTTTTTAAAAGTTACAGATAACATATGATTAGAATCATAATCTTTTAGTAATGTACTAAAGAATACAATCTTTTTCAAATGCCTTCTCCATTAAGTATTTTTCATTTTCATTTTCTGAATATGAAATAATGGTTTGCTGAAAACAAAGGTCTTTGCATTCACTGCTGACTCTTTAAAAATCTTATACATTATACATTAGTAAAATGAACAGATAAATTTCTGCCATTTTAAAATAATGTATCCAATAAATACACAAAAACCTTGAAATAATCTGTCAATACAAGTCAGAATTCATTTGCTGTAAAAATTATAGAAATTATAACACTGCAACTACTTCATACAGTGCTATATTAGCAAGTAACCTTTCTAGAAAGATAGTTAATGGTCTTTAGTGCAGAATGTACTCATTCAGGAACACATTTATTAACCACCTACTATGAGCCAAAGTACACGTCCAGCCCCTGGGAATGGTGAGTGAATAAAACAAAGATCCCTGCTGTTGTGGAGCTTATGAAAACAGTGTAGAAAGAGACTGTCCATTTTCTCTGGTTATCTCAGAGCTCAGAGCTTATGTGTTCAGGGCATGTTTGTTAGATTTTTAAAACTATAAATGATATATTTACTGACGAAACAGTATATTCAATTTGGCCTGGATTCCTTAATACTCTGGCTCTTTTCATCTTTACTATTTGCATGTCCCCACAGCTCAAGAACATCTCATAGCCTCAGCAAAGTTAACAGAGACGGCATCCACACAAAATCAGACAGAGGGAGCAAGTGGCAACACTGGAACGGATCTGCCAAATGAAATTACATGTCTGGCTTATACACACACATGAGAAATAATACCACCAAACAGAACAAAGACCTTTTGTTCTGTCTTCTATGCATTTTTCCATCCTATGAGAAGCTAAAAGATCTTCCCAGAATGAATGCTCCAGCAGAAAGAATTGGAGTGGCTTCTGAAAACAATACTTCCTCTAGAAAACAGCAATAGAGCCTGAAGCTGTGTTCATTCTAATTATGAACTCAGTTGTCTTTCTCGGGGTTTTTCAAAGCCATAACTCCATAATTTAAGTGTGCAATATTATATCAATGAAAAAAAAATTTACATCAAGAATAAGATGATACATTTTAAAATGCTATAATTTATATATTTAAATGCTTACTGGCTTAAGAATACTTTTCGCAATTTCAAGAAACAGTTTTGTTAGAAACAAAGCATATCTTTGAAAATGAAATTAAAATTAAACTGTTAAGTTTTTCTGGCTGGGAACCTCAAGAGTGAGGCATCCTTGAGCAACTCCAGGTTCTACACATCTGTTCCATAAAGCCTAATGGCATCCCTGAATCAGTGAGAAACCAGGCACAGCTGACAGGGCACGTCTCCTACCTGAAGCTTCATTTTCCAACAAGAATGCATTGGTGTGTGCTCAGTGCAGCGCTTCCCCACAGCATGGTCCCTGTGCTTGACACCAGGGGACGGGTGCTGCCTGCACAGCAGCTGCCACCCTACAGCTGCCAGCAGCGGCACATGGCTGGCTGTCACAGCTGGACTTGTGAGGGCTTGCTGAAGCCCTCAGCATACCACTCCTGCCATCAAACTGGACTACTTCCTCCAGCTGATTTTCAAGGAACGAGGAAGTGAATGAATAATTCATGACAAGTCCATTCCAGCAACCAATTTCGCCTCTGCCCATAGTCTCTCCATAGCAATCTGCAATGTAAAGATTCTAAGACTTACTTGGTGCCATACAAGGAATGAAAGTTCAGTTTCCCGTCAATGACAGTAAATGTTACAGGATCTGTTTGCTCTTCCTGTATGCTAACCTGCCACCCAGACTTACTTGTAATATTTTTTTTAATGTAGAAAAGGTAAATGATTAACCACAGATGTCTGACAGAACGAAACAAAAATTTTTTTCTCCATAAAATCCACCCTACATAATGAGTTCTGGATGCAGAAAGAGCAGCAAAATGCTTGCCCTGCGATCAGCAGGTCAGTATTTACATTTAGCAAAAGATCAGTTCCTGCAGACGATCATCACAGGGTGGGGGAGGGGAGCTCTGCGTATCAATGCCAGGAACCACTTCAAGGGGGAATTTTCCTGGTCTCAGGCTATAAATAAATCGTTGGTCTCATTGGTATTCTTCTAGGAAGTACATGAATATTCATTTTCACCAATTTGTCCAAGCTTACATATTTCCAAATGAATCATATCTAAAGAAGTCAATTTTCTGCAACTTAAAATCATCATTCCAAGACAAACTTCAACCAGAGAAGGGAAGGCCCATAATGGTATCATCTCAGCTGCACCTGTAGGCAGTCCAATCACCTGTAATGTTCTCCACCTGTTTCTCATAGCCGTCCTTTTTTCTCACTGCTGCAGTGTTTTTCTTCTGAACTCACTGTAAACATCTCAAGCTTCTGCTGTCAGTAAGGTAATTTTTCAGCCATGAGTATTCTGTTCCTCGCTGCTTCTAATTTATTTCTTCTGCAACAAATAAGTTCCCTAAGTGTTTTCTTGGCCTTGTATTTTCCCTTTTCACATCCTTCTGTTATTTTATCACTTCTGAACTTGTTTTATAAACTTCTAGTTTCTACTATACTATTCCACAGTAGTTGGGAATTCTTTTCCTTTTTTGCAGGGAAATCATGATTTCTTCCAGAACAGACTCTGCAACCTTCCACACACACTGAGCCTTTCACTATCCTGACGTGTGTACAGAGGCCTCACCATGTCCCCTCCATTGCCTTCCACTTCACAAGGACATTGGATCTGGCTTGTGTGTGTGTGACGCTGTGTTGTCTAGGGGAACCCTTCCTCTTCCAGCTATTGGGAGCTGGTGCCGCATTCAAGCAGCTTTCTGCAGGCGTGCTGGGGAGAGGGCAGTTCATGGAGTGTGGTAAAGAGACAAAGGAACCAGTCTCTATTGAAAGCCCTAACTCTGCTCTCTTCTCTCAGGGATATCCTTTTCCTCAACATTCTGTAATCCCCTCAATGTCTTACGAGATTTCACGTCCACCAGAAAGTGTCTAGCCCAAGTTGTTCTCTTCCCCTTTTGAAGTGACATTCCTTTTACTCCAAATCCTGACCACCCACTCCCCTATTCCATCCCATGAATGAGAGGATAAGAGGGCCTATCACCTGAGGCTCACAATGTGTCCCTTCTTCCACTTCCTGTTCTCTAAAGAGACTTATTTCCTTGATGTTCTCTTCTGCCCTGCATTCTGCTAACTCCCAGTTTCCTGAAGATAATCAGCTCTAAGGTTGATCACTATTCTTCTTGTCTTCTCTACTTCCTTCCCTGCCTAGACACAGGAGATCACTAAAACAGTGATATCCAGTGTGTTTCACTTTGCTAATTATTTTTTGTAGAGACAAGGTATTGCTATGTTGCCCAGGCTGGTCTCAAACTCCTGGCCTCAAGGGATCTTCCTACCTCGGCCTCTCAAAATGGTAGGATTATAGGTGTGAGCCATCGTGCCTAGCTCAAACTGATTAAGAATCAAGTGTGGGCCAGGCACGGTGGCTCAGGCCTGTAATCCCAGCACTTTGGGGGGCCAAGGAGGGTGGATCACCTGAGGTCAGGAGTTCAAGACCAGCCTGGCCAACATAGTGAAACCCCATTTCTACTAAAATTACAAAAATTAGCTGGGCATGGTGGCGCACGCCTGTAATCCCGCTACTTAGGAAGCTGACACAGGAGAATCGCTTGAACCTGGGAGGCGGAGGTTGCAATGAACTGAGATCGCTCCACTGCGCTCCAGCCTGGGTAACAGAACGAGACTTTGTCTCAAAAAAAAAAAAAAAAAAATCAAGTGTGGCCAAGAGTGCTTAAAAAAATCCACAGAATTAACAGTGACATAAAGATCATTTAGTCCAACCCAATCCAAAGCCTCAATCCTATAAGATGGCAGCCCCAGCTGTTTCAACACTCCCAGACAGCTCTCCAGTCACCTGCCAAGGCAGCTAAATCTATTCACTCTGCTAAGATATATATATGTATCTCCTTATTACAGCCAGGCTCATCCTTTTTGGCCTGCAGTATGTATGGGAACACTGGCTTGTAAAAGCAAATTAAAAGGACGGTTTGGCACAATGGTGGCAACAGTGGTGAGTAGTACAACATGAACAAGTCAAAACATAGACACCAAATTTCCCTGGAGTATCAGCTAGTTGACAGTAGAGTTGTGAATCTACTAGCACTTAACCAAGTTATTAAAAACTTTTCTTATGGACTATACACATGAACAGTTCTACAGATGTTTTAGGGCTTCCTTCCATTACCCATCCCAAGAATAGTAATATGAATATAATGTAAAAGGAGAACCTCTTCTATAAAAAGGGCTCATATAATAGTTTGGATATTTGTCTCTACCAAATCTCATGTTGAAATCTAATTCCCAATGTTGGAGGTGTGGCCTGGTGGGACGTGATTGGATCATGCGGGCTGATCCCTCACGAATGGTTTTTAGCACCATCCCCTTGGTGCTGTCCTCATGATACAGTGATTTCTCAGGAGATCTGGTCATTTAAGAATGTGTGGCACCTCCCCCGACCTCTTGCTCCTGCTCTCACCATGTGAGACAACACTCTCCCTCTGTCTTCTGTAAGCAGCCCAAGGCCTCACCAGAAGCTGAATAGATGCCAGTGTCATGCTTCCTGTACAGCCTACAGAACCATGAGGCAATTAAACCTCTTCTTTATGAATTAACCAGTCTCAGGTATTTCTTTACAGCAACAAGACAGCCTAACATAAGGGCTTATAACTGCTGTTACTAAAACTTCAGAAAAAAAGACTCTGGAATACAGTGCCCTTAACATTTTCTTGTATACCTTAATGAAAGTCTATATTCTCCATGTCCTCCTTAGCAGACTGATGTCTGGGTGAACAAACCTTAAATATATAACATGTGCAAGGATTTGCAATGTTTTTTCATGACAAATGGCAAACAAACATAAGGGACTGCTAGGCAATATTAATTATAAGTGATAAAGTAACCCTCCAATTTTAAGATAATCATGATCTTAACAATCTATGTTTCTTGAATATTTTAAGTTAAAACTTAATTTTTTTGCATTATCAGGTACTTCTCCCAGAGACTAGCCTTCCTGGCAGCTAATACAAAAGGTGATGAGCGCACATCATATCCCAGGTGTCTCATAAAGAATTCTGGTTGCTCTTGATTGTCTGAGGTAAGAGGCCTGATGACTAGAGGGGCAGGCTTTCATAAGAATTACCAATGAAACCAAGGTGATGATTATCAGGCAAGTCCTTCCAACCTTCAGAAGAACTCTGCACTAAAGTTGGACAGCCCCCCAAATATCTGTGATTCTATGATCACAGTGCCACATCAATACAGAAAAGAGAGCTCCGATGACACAGAATGCAGTTTGCAGCTTGATGACGTGTGTATTCTCGCACTGCTGACATTACAATCAAGACCTCAGAACTCTTAAGACAACAACGGTATGTCCTTGAGGCAGTAGGAAAGTATCAACAACCTACCTGCCTGCAGTTCACTCATTCACGGATTTTCCCTGCCTAGACCACTGCTCTAAAGACTCTGACCTGAAGAACTTTTGCTTTCCATGATCTTCAAAACCTGCCTCCTCAAACATTGCCTAATACTCTAGACGAGACATCCAGTTTGCTCTGGCCTTTACTGTATATCTGTTTGGTCCTTCCAGAATATTGGGACTTCCTCAACTCCTAACAGATTGCCCAAGGGAGTGTCCTGCGGAATGGAAATCCGTTTCCACATTATCTCTGTAATGCCAATCCTGCTGATCTCAGTTTAGCAGCAAACTATAACCCTTGGACACTGGTATGGTTCTAGAGCCCTCTTGTAACTTTCAAGAGCACTCCCAAAGCTACCAGTATCCTATCATTGCTCTAGGCCAGAATGGTTCTAATAAAGCATGTGTTATATCTAGGCCAGAATGGTTCTAATAAAGCATGTGTTATATACTAATCAAAATGGCTTAGCTTTTAAAACACTGTACTTGTCAGAGAACCTAGTAACACCTTCGTAACACTTCTTTTGTCAGTGTTACAAAATAAGTAACAAGGATCCCACCACTGTAAAAGTTCTCAAAGATATGCTGGAAGGGTGTCTGCACACACAAAAAAACTTCTGACAGATTTTACCAACTGCTGTCTTTTTTGATCTGCTCTTACAATGAAAATATAAAATATGTGAGTAAAAATTTAAAGTGCCATTCATAAAGGATTGAATAAATCTTCAATCAAGCATGGGTATCATGTGGATACCATCCCTTTGTTCATGAATAAGATATCCGTACAATAAGGAGTTCTTACTCTATTACATGAAAGAAACATATAAACAACTAACAGGTATGACTACGTGGCAAAATCAAATAAACACCATATCAGAGATATAGATGTTAGTTTCTCATATCCTCCCACTACCACCCATCCAACCAAAATGAGAACAGAAAGGAAGGAGACATAAGGGAAGGTTTGGGAAGTCAGTAAGTAGACTACTGCAATAATCTAGACCAAGGGTCAGCAAACTTTTTCTGCAAAGAGCCAGAGAGTAAATATTTTATGCTTTGAAAGTCATATTCTCTATTACACTACTCAATTCTGCCATTGTCAGACAAAAGTAGTCACAAGGAAATGAGCATGGCTCTATTCCAATAAAACTGTATTTATGAAAACTGAAATTTTGACTTCATATCATTTTCATGTATCATAAAATATTAATCTCTTGACTTTTTTCCAACCATTTAAAAATGTAAAAACCATTTTTAGCTGGCAAGTCATAAAAAACAGCAGTGGCTGGATTTGGACCATGGGCTATGATTTGCCAACCCCTGACCTACACAGCTGCCTGAAATAGGGCAGTAGCACCAGGGCAGAGAGGAAGGACGGACAAAGAAAACATTTCAGAGGTGGAATCAGTAAAACTTATTGATGAGTGGGACGTTAAGAGCAAAGACAGCAAAGGGAGCTCCCTAGTTTCTAGCCCAGGTGACTCAGAGGGAATGTCATGAACAAATAAGAGCAGCAGCTCTCCTTCACCTGAGGAGGACAACAGCACCTGGAGTACACCACTCACTGCCCAGGTGATGAGAACTACGCAAACTCAGCAACAGTGACCCAAGACTCAAATCCCACCTCCATCAGTTACCACATACCCAACCTTTTTGATTCTCAGCTTCCAAATCAATCCATAAAGTGATCATGACAACAACAGTAATGCCTACTTCAAAGGGTTGCAGTGAGGATTCCATTTAGTGAGTTAACATACGGGAAGTTCTTGGGACAGTGCCTGGCTCACAGTAAATGATATGTAAGTGTTAGCCATTATTGGAAATAAAAAAATTTTAATCCATAAATATGAGTTATAGAGGCAATTTATAAATACTGTATGTTGGCCTACTTAAATACAGTAAAAAACAGTATTCACAGTAATAAACATTCTTAAGCATTTAAGCCATCTGTGAATATTTGACATAGTATATAGCATCATTTAAGCTAAATAATATCAAATTAAGTTCCTTTCATACTGGGGAAAAAAAAAATCAATGCTGAAGTAGTGCTGGCCAGGATAAATTGTATAAAGGTATGTGTGGTTCAGGGCAAAGCAAAGTCAGTCTTGAGAGTTAGAATTGGACAAGGGTCTAAAATAGGTGACAAGTACAATTCTGGCCTGGGCTAGTCACCAGATTTCTGGGGGACTCCATCAGGCGCTTTTGTTATGTTCTAAGCACTTACCTAGCCTACAAATTCCATTCCGCTACACGAGGGGGCATGAAGCAAATACCAATGTGAGCTTAAAACCTGCTGCAATTACTGTACTTCTAAAAACAAATCAGTCTGACAGCAAGAATATAATTACATTTTTTATTAGGAGATAGAAATACAAAATATTTTATGAGGATTAAATATAATTGGAATATTTCATATGATTTGATAAAAAGCACTAACTACTTTGTTGAATGATACACATTTCAAATGCAAGAAATCACAAAAATCACATATTTTTAACTTTGTTATCTGTAATATCTTGAAAAGTTGCTGTTCAAAGGTATATTGCTTTCTAATTACCCATCCTAGCAACTAAACCTGTGAACAGCTAAAAAAAAATCAACTTATCTTTAATTACGTTACATTTTTTAGAAAACTATTTTCATCACTTGAAACTCATTCTGCTTTGCTTTTAAGGGTCTTTCCCCCAAAAGTTCTTCATTGAAGAACAATTGATGGGGAATGAAGTCACTTTTATCAATCTACCTACAATATATCTGAATCCAGAATGTGCCCAAATATCTTTGTTTTGAAGCCTATTGAATAAGACAGGAAAAGATAAATTGCCTAGGCAGGTATATCATGATTTGATTAATCAGTAAAAAGATTACCCAAAACCAATAATTCCAAGTATTCCTTCGTTTGATGACCTGATTTTTATTCCCTAGGACAATGCAGCGCAGTAAAATTAAGGGACATAGTAAAATGTAGGGGCCTTTCCTTCTTCAGAGTGGAAAACTCGCTGCTCAGAAATGTGGGTGCGTGAACAGTTTTAGGCTCAAGTGTATGCGGAAAGTAAAGATCTGAAAATGGATTCCTTAAAACTGCCCATGCTTCTGCTCCTTTTGAAAAGTCTGCCTGTGCCTCCCAGACATGGCGCAAACCAGTGTTTACATAAGATAACAAAAAATTTAGAATCAGATTTAAAATTATATGAATACCTAGGAAGTGTGAGATAACTTGCCCATTGGCCTTTAAATTGTTTCATATAATTTGCTGTTTACTATTGTCTACTGCAACTCTTTCTTCAGCTCATATTTGGCAAGCATATTCTTTTATTTCCCAAAACTTTTGATTTGAAAAACTTTAAATCTACAGAAAAGCTAAAAGAATAGTATAATGAATACCTGTCTGTCCTTCACCTAGAAGCATCAACTGTTATAAAATTTGCCCATTTAGTTTTTCCTTTTCTGATACACATATTCTGATGCATAAAATTAACCATAATTCTATCATTATCAACTAATATATAGAAAATATTCAGCTTTCCCAGTTGTCCAAAAAACACAACTTACAGTTATTTATGTTTTCTAACAGGTTCCATCAAGGTACACATATTACACTGGTTGTCTTTTTAGTTTTTTATAATCTAAAATAGTCCTCCCACATTTTTCTGTTTTTAATGATAAACAACTTTTCAAAGCCAGCAGTTCAAAGTTCAAATTTCCCCCAAAAAACTCTTCATATTAATTTTACAAAATAATATTTTCAGTTTTTATCAAAGTTTTGTTGGTAAAAGATGCTAGCCTTGTGACTGTTAGATTTGGCGTGACAACTCTCAGTGGATTGGTGTGGGAGGGCCACTGAGGCCAGAAGGACACTACCTGGGAGTGGACACACTGTGAGAGTAACCACAAAGTAACCATTTCATCTCCACCACTTTCCAGAAAATAAGCAGTCTCCTCCAAGTTCAGTAAGAACCCAAGGTTACACTGCTAATTAGGTGAAAAGACCTTTCCTCTCAGGGAACAGACATCTACACACCTTGGTTAACAATCCTGGGGTGTAATACAAATCAATTGAGCACATCTTTCCCAATGTGGGTGTATGACTCTGCTTAGAAGTGCTAATTACGTACATAGCTAGTAATACATAAACACTATACCTTAATCAGCCTAAGCCTAACTTAAAACCAAAGCCCTGAGGCAAAAGATGCTATTAAGATGTCCCTGTAACTCAACTGCTGTTCACGTATTACCTGAACAGTGTGAATCCAACAGCAGTCCCCTACTCTGCTTTTAAAAAAACAGGCTTCTGAAATGTGGTAAATTGAGTTCTTCAGAAACAAACATGAAAAACACACAAATTCAGCATTAGGATGACTGGATGAAAGGGATGACAGTTCATTCCCTATGCAAAAGTGGTATGGAAGATATGAAACATTCCAAGCCAGGTGTGATGGCTCGTGTCTATAATCCCAACACTTGGCCTCCCAAGTGAGCTATAATTGCACCCCCGCACTTCAACTTGGGCAACAGAATGAGACCCCTGTCTCTTAAAAACACAAAACTATTTGATGCACAGATGAATGAAAAAATATGTGTGTGCAGACCATATTCATGTGCAATCATTTTTTTTAGAGGAAACAAAACAATATGGAAAAAAATATACAGTCAGGTGACCATGAATAAGGCATTTATCTTTGGAGCTGTTTTATTCATGTGTAAAATAAGGAAGTCATCTCAATAACATCACATATCGAAAGCCATTAACAATGATTACAGGATACTAGGACTGTAGTATTATTTACTGCAATCTCTGCATTAAGAAATAAATTAGGGGCCCAGTAGGGTGGTTCACACCTATAATCCCAAGACTTTGGACGCCAAGGTGGGAGGGTGGCTGGAGGCCAGGAGTTTGAGGCCAGTCTTGGCAACACAGCAAGATCTCATCTCTTCAAAATAAAAAATTTAGCCAGGCGTGATGGCGTATGCCTATAGTCCCAGCTATTCAGGAGGCTGGGATGGGAGGATCACTTGAGCCCAGCAGTTCAAGGCTGCAGTGAGCTATGATCATCCACTGCAGTCCAGCCTGTGAGAGTGAGACCCGGTCTCTAAACTAAATAAAAAAAACAAAGAGTGAAAAATAAATAAATATATTTGAGTGGTTTTCTTATTTTCAAGTTACTGATAGAAAATCTGAAAAATTATCTGCCACCTAGCTGTCCAATTCACACAGGACAGCTACAAGACAGTAGTGACAACCAAGAAATTACAATCATCAAGTCCTACAGTGATACCTAGACAAGCGTATTCATACACCACCTTGACTCAACTTATATGCAACATACTGAAATCAACTGCAAATGCTTCACTTACCACATAACCAGACAAGACTCTTGGTTTTACCTAGATTATGTGAACTCTTAACTAGCAAACTATCACTAGACCAACATCCACAGAGGTCAACTACAGTTATTCTGTGCATTCCTTCCATCTCTAAACTCTAAATAAATAAACAGCAAACCATTACCAGTTCTCAAGTTTTATGCTGAGATAGGTAAGCTGCTAATATATAAAATAGCTGGAATTGATATTGTTGGTTTTTTACTAAAAATATTTAAAATTGCAGGACCTCAAAGCTGCACATAATTTTATCTGCATTTAAGCTTCAAAAATCTACATATGCAAAAGAAAATGTAGATGTAGCCGTTCAAATGGGTCAACTTGAATTTAATGTTTTATAATAGAATGCTCTTTTTTAATCTCTAGAAAAACATCAAAACTTACCTTTATTCTCAAAGAAAACAAGCTTACAAAGCAGAAAATGACCATTTAGTAAAGAAGTCATCTTTGGTTCTTAAATGTTAAGCATGCTACAACTTTATATACATGTTTGAGCCAACTAGGAGATAGTCCCAAGGGGTTTCAGTGATAGCTGTGATTACCAAACAGGAAATACATGCTTGGAAGCAGAAGTGAAAGAATCACTCCAGGGACCAAGGAGAGGTAAACAGGTGACAAAGAAATTCTGGTTTCCAAGTATGAGCATATTAATCTCTTGCGGCCCTTGCAGGTAAGGTAGATGGATGATTCAAGAAGCCACACAAATGATCTCACAGATGGTGATCCCTAACCAGACAGTAATCTGCAACAGGTTTATTTTAAAGATGCATATTCATCTCTTCATGTAAACATACTTCTATAAAAAAGCTAGGAATGGTCTAAAAGACAGTAACTAGAATGTTGAGAGACTCAACTAATAGTACATGACATAAGGGATTTTTATCCTGCAGATAAGACTGGCAATTCCTGGAAGCAAAAAGTAAAAGTGTCAGTAAGAGAAAGCTATAGACAGTTTATTCTTATACTGGATCTGAAATCTCTGGTAGCGGAAAAAAAAAAAAGACACAAAGCAACTGTCTTTGGAAGTAGGGGGTTAGCATCAGGGCTGATGCCCTAATGGTGCCCTAAAAACAAACTGGCCATGACAATACAGAGTAGGTTCAAGCATTAAACTGGGAGTTTGCCCATATGGCTCTGGAGATACTGCAATGTTAAAACTCAAGAGGTTTTCTCCAGGTTCCTTATATTAGGTTTTTATTATTTAAAAGGGAAGAATTTATCTAATAGAGAAAAGAGAATAATTTTTAATAGTAAAAGTGTGGTGATTCTGTCTAAAAATATTGTTATCACTTGAACATTGTGAGGTCATTTTTTCAAAAGATGTTAGGTACAAATGAATACAGTATGATCTGTCAACATTCATGTATTTTTAGGGCAAATATGAAATGTGTTTACATGACCATCATCCTGATGCTGCATGGTAAAATCTCCTTTTAACCTCAGTAGTAGGACAACAGGGCCAAAATAGGACTGTTTATAAATATATAAAATACCACTTTTATTTTCTATGTACCTTACTTTAAAATAAATTGATCACTGAATTACCTTCTTGCCTATCACCTTTCAGGAATCCTGGGATACAGATCATTTCTTTCAGGATCTCATTATCAAGGAGTACAGGGCAGAAAGTTGAAAAATGTGTTTTTTGGACAATCTTACAACTTGGGTTCCAGACATGTAGAAGAATTCCAGATAATTTATGTAGAGACTCCACCTTCAAGGAGGGAGAGCACAACTCCCCGCTCTTTAAAGTGGGCTATGCATAGTGACTTCCTTCCAAAGAACAAAGTACAAAAGGGGAGAAAAAGAGTAACTTTATAGCGGAGAGACCTGAGAGTCACCATATCAGCCAGGTGGTCAAGAAAATCAGTCACAAATCATGTTGATAGTGTACTTGATTTGTTGTGATGAACTGGTACATTGTATCTGTGGACTTCCATCCCAAAACCTATAACCCTAGTCTAGTCATGAGAAAAATATCAGACAATTCCCATAGAAAGACATTCCACAAAATACTTGATCAGTACTCTTCAAAACTGTCAAAGTAATCTAAAACAAGGAAAATCTGAGAAACTGTCATAGCCCAGGGGAGCCTACGGAGATACAATAACAAAATGTAATATGCTACATCCTAAGACGAGATCCTAGAACAAAAAAAGTAAAAAGTTAAAAAGTAGGGAAATCTGAATAAAGTACGGACTTTAAAACTAAAATGTATTCACATTAGTTCACTAACTGTGATGAATGCAGCACACTATTTTAAGATGTTAATAATATGAGAAACTGGAAGCTCGGTTCAAGATGGCTAACTAGATGCAGCTAGTATATGCCTCTTCCACGAAAAGCTCCAAACCGGCAAGCAGATATTCACCCTTCAAATAGGTAATCTGAAACAGAACACTGGAATTCAACTGAAAAGTAACAGGAATCACTGATCACAAAGGAGAAGGAAGCAAGGCAGGTGCTCAGTCAGGATTGCTAAGAGATGGAAGAAGCTTCTAGATGCTGGGAAAGGGTAGACGAGAGACTCCCAGGGTTCCATATTCTCACCATGGACTTTTGCAATGCTAGCTGTGGGAGACCCCCTTGACCCTCACAGGTCTCCAGCCTAACAGAGTGAGTTACCTGGAGACTAACAGAGGCATTGCTCAAACTCACATGGAGTACACAGGCTTCTGAGCCCTGAGAAGCTGCTGCTATCAGCCAGCAAGTCAGGCTGGAAGAGGGAAGGCCAGGTACTTTTACACAGCCCAAAGGGCAAATGATGCCACCATCACTGCTGCTCCAGGCTGCTGTGGTACTGAGATGTAAGCAAATCACACTCCGTACAAACTGCCTACCTCCCCCACAGATGCCTACCTAGCTGCTCCCACTGAGAGGAGCCTACTCTTCCTGGTGGCAGACCCACAACACAGGATTGCTTGAGGCTAACAGTTTGAGACCAGCCTGGGCAACAAAGTGAGACCCCATCTTTGCAAAAAATTTTCAAATTAGCCAGGCAAGGTGGCATGTGCCTGTAGTTCCATTGATTCGGAAGGCTGAGGCAGGAGGATCACTTGAGCCCAGGTCAAGGGTACAGTGAGCTGTGATTGCATGACTGCACTTTAGCCTGGGTGAAAAAGTGAGACACAGTTTTAAAAAAATAAAAATAAAAAGATCAAGCATAAACACTTCTGTGGCCACCTCAGCTTGCTCTTACCTGCAAGCACCACCTATTAGCCTGGAGGTCCAATTGTACAACCCAATACAAAATTTGCTGACATAAGCAAACAGCATAGGAATAAGTATATCAAAACCTCTGCCACCCTAGTTCTGCAGGAGACTATGAACCTGCTCATACACCCAATACATTGCTACTACAACTGGCATTTGAGAAAGTCAACCCACTAAGGCTATCTATAACCAAGGAAATATTTTGCCATCTGAAAGTACACAGAACCAAAGTCAGAAGACCCTACACGACATAAATTATAGTCATATCCTCAAGGGGGGGAATCCTGTCCAAATAAAAGTAATTTCAAAAATAAGAAAAAGATAGTTTATCCAGATGAGAAGAAACCAAATAATTCTGGACATATGAAAAAACTGTTACAACACCCACAAAGGATCACACTAACTCTAGTAATGGATCCTAACCAAAATGAGATCTTTGTAACAGCAGATAAATAATTCAAAATAATTGATTTTAAAGAAGTTCAATGATATCCAACAGAAAATTGAAATCCAACACAAAGAAATTTTTTAAAATTCAGGATTTTAATGAAAATTTAGCAAAGCAATAGATTTTTCTTTAAAAAGAAAAAACAGAACTCCTAAAAATGAAAAATTCATTGAGGAAATTATGAAATACAGTTGAAAGCTTTAAAAATAAACTGGACCAGGCAAAAGAAAGAAACTCAGAGAGTGCAGACAGGTCTCTCACATTAACAAAGTCAGAGCAAACTAAAGAAACAAGAATTTTTAAAAAATGAACAAAGCCCTCAAAAAGTATGGGATTAAATAAAACATGAAAATCTATGAGTGCTAGGTATTCCTGAGGGAAAAGAAAAAGTAAAAAGTTTGGAAAACCTATTTGAGGAAATAATTGAAGGAAAACTTTCCTAGTCTTCCTACAGATTTAGACAATCACCTACAAGAGATTAAGAGAACTCCAGGTAGATGCATTGCAAGATAGACTTCACCAAAATAATCATCAAACTATCTGAAGTCAATGTGAAGGGAAAAATCCTAAAAAAGCACCTAATCACCTATAAAGAGAGTCACATCAGACTTACAGTGGACTTCTCAGCAGAAACTTTGCAGGCCAGAAGAAACTGGGGTACTATTCTCAGACTTCTTAAAGAAAAAAGCAAATAGTCAACCACAAATTTTATATCCAACTAGAATAAACTTCATAAAGCAGAAATAAATGTTTTCCCACACAAGCAAACACTAAGGGAATTTGTCATCATTAGACCAGATCTGCAAGAAACATTCAAGGGAGTTCTAAACATGGAAATGAAAGGTTAATACTTGCCATCATAAAACACACAAAAGTATAAAACTCATAGGTCTTAAAAAACAACTACATGCATAAGACTATAAAGCAACTAGATCAAATTATGACAGAAACAAATCTTCACCTATCAACTTTGAATGTAAATGGATTAAATGCACCATTTAAAAGATACAGATTGGGGCCAGGCACAGTGGCTCACATCTGTAATCCTAGCACCTTGGGAGACCAAGGGGGAAGGATAACTCGAGACCAGGAGCTTAAGACCAGCCTGAACAACACAGTGACAAAGTTTTTTTTTAATTAGCTGGGCATTGTGCCACACCTGTAGTAACAGCTGCATGGGAGACTGAGGCAGAAGGATCGCTTGACCCCACAAGTTTCCAACCTGGGCAACAGAGCAAGATCCTGTCTCTTAAGAAAAAAAAAAAGATATAGATCCACTAAATGGATTTTAAAACTATAATCCAATCATATGCTGCTTACCAAAAAAAAAAAACCATCTAATTTGTAAAGATACTTATCAACTCAAGGCAAAGGGGTGAAAAAAGATATTCCACACAAAAAGAAACCAAAAGCAAGCAGGAGTAGCTATACTTACATCAGATAAAACAGACAATATAAATCAACAACAGTAACAGAAGACAAAAGAAGTAATTATATAATAATAAACAGATCAATTCAACAGGATAACAATCTTATATATGTATATACCCTACACCAGAACACCCAGATTCATAAAGCAAATACTACTAGACCTAAGAAAAGAGCTAAAAAGCAATGCAATAATAGTGGGAGATATAGGATGTTTGTCCCCTCCAAATCTCATGTTGAAAGGTGATACCCTATGTTGGAGGTGGGTCCTAGTGGGAGGTGTTTGGGTCATGGGGGCAGATCCCTCATGAATGGCTTGGTGTCATCCCTGTAGTAATGAATGAGTTCTTGCTCTATTAGTTTACACAAAAGCTGGTTGTTTAAAAGAGTCTGGCGCTTCCTCCTTCTGTCATGCTCCTTCTAGTCAAGTGATATACTGGCTCCTCTCTGTCTTCCACCATGAGTAAAAGTATCCTGAGGCTTCACCAGAGCAGATGCTAGCACTGTGCTTCTTGTACAGTCTACAGAATGGTGAGCCAAATAAACATCTCATTTATAAATTACCCAGCCTTGGGCATTCCTTCATAGCACAAGACGGGACTTCAACACCCCACTGACAGCACTAGACAGAACACTGAGACAGAAGAAAAAAAAAAAAAACCCACTGGATTTAATTTGGACTATAGAACAAATAGACCTAACAGATGTTTATACAACAAGCTACCCAACAATCACGGAATATTCATTCTTCTTATTAGCATGTGCAACATTCTCCAAGACAGACCTCATCTTAAGAAATGAAGCAAGTCTCAATAAATTTTTAAAAAACTGAAATCATTTCAAGTGGCTTCTCAGACTACAGTGAAAAAAACCTAAAGTCAATTCCAAGAAGGACTCTCAAATCTATACAAATACATGGAAATTAACCTGCTCCTGGATGGTTTTTGGGTCAGTGATGAAATTAAGATGGAAGTTTAAAAATTTTTTAAACAAATAAAAGTATAGACACAACATACCAAAACCTCTGGAATACAGCAAAAGCTGATAGTGCTGACCGTAAACAGATTCAAGAAAGAAAAGTTTATAGTGTTAAATGCCTAAATTAAAAAAACAGACCACAAGCTAACCTGACATAGCACCTCAAGGAACTAGAAAAACAAGAACAAACCAAACCAAAGCTAGCAGAAGAAAAGAAATTATGAAGAGCAGAACTAAGTGAAATTCAGTTCATAAAAACCCAAAAGACAAAGAAACAAAAAGTTGCTTCACTGAAAAGATAAACAAAATTGACAGACTACTAGCTACACTAACCAAGAAGACAATTCAAATAAGCACAATCAGAAATGAAAAAGACATTACAAATGATACCACAAAAATACAAAAGATTATCAGAGTCTACTATGAACATCTCTACACTCGCGAACTAGAAAACCTAGATGAAATGGGTAAATTCCTAAAGACACACATCCTCTCAAGAATGAACCAAGAAGAAAAGGAAAACCTGAAGAGACCAATAACCAGTAAGAAGACTTAACCAGTAATAAAAATTTTTTTAAAAATCTCCCAACAACAAAAATCCCCAGGAGCCGCTGAATTCACAGCCAAATTCTACCAGGAGCAGAAGAACAGGTACCAATCCTATTGACACTGTTCCCCCAAATTGAAGAAAATCCTCTCTAACTCATTCTATGAAGCCAGTATCACCATAACACCAAATCCAAGCAAGGACACACAAAAACAGAAACAGAATCAATCAATACCCCTAATGAAAACAGATGCAAAAACGCTCAAGAAAATACTAGCAAACCAAATCCAACAGCACATCAAAAAAGATAGTACACCACAATCAAGTGGGTTATATTCCAGGGATACAAGTATGGTTTAACACACAAAAATCAATAAATGTGATCTGCCACATAAACAGGATTAAAAACAAAAACCATACTATTATCTCGATAGACACAGAAAAAGCATTTGATAAAATTCAGCATCCTTTCATGATAAAAATCACTCAACAACTTGGTGTAGTAAGAACATACCTCAAAATAATAAAACCCATATACAAGAATCCCACAGCCAACATCATACTGAATGGGGAAAGGTTGAAAGCATTCCCCTTGAGAAATGGAACAAGACAAGGATCTCCACTCTGGCCACTCTTATTCAACACAGTACTAAAAGTCCTATCGGGCCAGAGCAGTAAGGCAAGAGAAAGAAAGAAAGAAAAGACATCTAAATTGTAAAAGAGGAAGTTAAACTATCTCTGTTTGCTGATGGTATCATTTTATACCTGGAAAGCCCTAAGACTCCTCCAAAACACTCCTAAATTTGATTAATTCAGTAGAGTTTCAGGATACAAAATCGACCTACAAAAATCAGTAGTATTTCTTTTGTTTAGTTGAGGTTTGTTTGTATTTGAAACAGGGTCTCACTCTGCTACCCAGGCTGGAGTGCAGTGGCGCGGTCACAGCTCACTGCAGCCTCGACCTCCTGGGCTCGTGATCCTCCCACCTCAGCATCCCAAGTTACTGGGACTAGAGGCACGTGCCACCATACCCAGCTAATTTTTGTATTTTTTGTTGAGAGGAGGAATCAGTAGCATTTCTATACAACAATAATATAATCGAGCTGAGAACCAAATCAAGAACCAAACCAAGAAGTCAATCCCATTTACAATAGCTACCAAAAAATAATAAAATACCCAGGAATAGTCTCAACCAAGGATGTGAAAAATCTCTACAAGAAAAACTACAAAACATTGATAAAAGAAATCGCATATGACACAAACATGATCATGGGTTAGAAGAATCAGTATCATTAAAATGACCATACTACCCAAAGAAATTTGCAGATTCAATGCAATTCCTATAAAAATACTAACATCGTTGGATTAGAAAAAACAATCCTAAAATACATATGGAACCAGAAAAGAGCCTGAATGGCCAAAGCAATGGTAAGCAAAAAGAACAATACTTGAGGCATCACATTACTTGACTTTCAAATTGTACTATAAGGCTATAATAACCAAAACTATTATAAAAACAGACATGTAGATCAATGAAACAGATTACAGAACCCAAAATTAAAGACACATGCCTACAGTCAAATGGTCTCCATCAAAGTCAACAAAAACATACACTAGTGGAAGAACACCCTATTCTATATGTGGTACTTGGGAGAACTGGGTAACCATACACGGAAGAATAACACTGGACCCGTGTCTCTCACCATAAACAAAAATCAACTCAAGATGGATTAAAAACCTGAAAGTATAAAGACCTGAAAGACCTGAAACTATAAAGATTCTAGATGAAAACCTACGAAAAACTCTTCTGGACATTGGTCTAAGACAAAGAATTCATGCCTAGGACCTCAAAAAGAAAGCTACAAAAATGCAAACAGACAAATGGGACTTAATTAAAATAAAAAGCTTCTACACAGCAAATAAGTAATCAATAGAGAAAACAGACAATCTACAGAACAGGAGAAAATATGTGCAAACTATATATCTTACAAAAGGCTAATCTGTAGACTCTATAAGGAACTCAACTCAACAAGAAAAAAATAACCTTATTAAAAAATGGGCAAAGGGCATGAACACATATTTTGCAAAAGATGACATACAAATGGCCAAGAAACATTTAAAAAGTTGAACATCACTAATAACCAGGGAAATGCAAATAAAAGCAATGAAATACCATTTCACACCAGTCAGAATGGCTATCATTCAAGTGTCAAAAAAATCAATAACAGATGTTGGCAAGGATGCAGATAAAAGGGAATGTTCATAGACTGTTGTTGGGAGTGTAAACGAGTACAGCTTCTATGGAAAAAAAAATATGGAGACAGCTCAAAGAACTAATAGAAATACCACTTGATCCAGTGATCTCACTACTGGCGATCTATCCAAAGGGAAAGAAATCATTATATCAAAAAGATACCTGCACTCAAATATTTATTGCGTGACTACTCACAATAGCAAAAATATAAAATCAATCTAAGTGTCCATCAACGGATGACTGGATAAAGTAATCCACACCATGGAATACTACTCAGCTATATAAAAAAAAAAAAAAGAATTCATGTTTTTTGCAGCAACATGGATAGAACTGGAGGTAACTATCTTAAGTGAAATAACTCAGAAAGAGCAAGTCAAATAGCTCATATTCTCACTTACAGGTGGGAGCTGAAAAATGTGTACACACGGGCATACAGAGTGAAATAATAACACTGGAGACTCAGAAAGGTGGGAGGATGGGAGTGGGTGAGGGACGAGAAATTACCTCATGGGTGTTTATGTACACTATTAAGGTGATATTTACCACTATGCAATGTATCTGTGTAACAACACTGCACTTGTACTAAATCTATAAATAACAACAATATGAGAAACTGGGTGTTGGGTATATGAAAATACTCCATCCTAGCTTAACAATTTTTCTATAAATCTAAAACTAGTCTAAAGTAAATTTTTACTTAAAAACGAAACTGGGCCAGGTGCAGTGGCTCACACTTGCAGTCCCAGCAATTTGGGAGGCCAAGATGGGAGGACTGCTTAAGTCCAGGAGTTTGAGACCAGCCTGTGCAATAGCAAGACCCGGAATCTACAAAATGAAAGAAAAACTTATCCAGGCCATATACATATAGCTGGTCTATAGTCCCAGCTACTTGGGATGTTGAGGCAGGAGGATCATTAGAGACCAGGAGTTTGTGGCTGCGGTGTGCTGTGATCATGCCACTGCATGCTACCCTGGACAACAGAGCAAGATCTGTACTCAAAAATAAGCAAAAATGCCGGGCGCGGTGGCTCAAGCCTGTAATCCCAGCACTTTGGGAGGCCGAGACGGGCGGATCACGAGGTCAGGAGTTCGAGACCATCCTGGCTAACACGGTGAAACCCCGTCTCTACTAAAAAATACAAAAAAACTAGCCGGGCGAGGTGGCGGGCGCCTGTAGTCCCGGCTACTCGGGAGGCTGAGGCAGGAGAATGGCGTAAAAACCCGGGAGGCAGAGCTTGCAGTGAGCTGAGATCCGGCCACTGCACTCCAGCCTGGGCAACACAGCGAGACTCCGTCTCAAAAAAAAAAAAAAAATAAGCAAAAAAATAATAACAAAAATGAAAATAAAACTGACTGAAGTTATCAAGTGAGGGACAAAAGCAAACTCAGAATAGTCACACATGCCAGCAATGACAGAAAAGAGCACTAAAACTGTCATTATAGCTGTTATTTCATATGCTAAAAAAGTTGAATAGAGACATGGAAGATATAAAAAAGATCCAAGCCAAATGTCTAGTGATAAAAACATGTCTGAGATGAAAAATACAAAAGATGGAATTACTGGCAGAGTAGATATGGAAAAAGAAAATATTAATGAAATTATATACAAAGTAATTGGAATATCCAAAATAAAATGCAGGAAAAAAAATAACCTTAAAAAATTAAAAGTGCAGCAGTGGACAACTTTAAGCCAGTCAATGTGTATAATGGAGTCCCCAAATAAAGAATGAGGGGACAGAAAAAGTATCTGAAGAATAGCCAAAAAGCTCCAAATTCTACGAAAACTGTAAACCCACTGATCCACAAACACAACTTCAGAATGCAAGCAACAAATAAAAAATATTTTTTAAATAAAGCTGAAAGAAGTCACTGTCAGCCAACTCACACTGTAAGAAATGCTAAAGTCCTTTAGACAAAAGAAAAATGATGTATGGAAATACACCAGAAATGGTAATTACCTGAGTACATGAATCTACTATTATTTAAAAGAAAATTATTTAAAGTATTTCTTTAAAAATATATTCTAGGGTTTAAAATTTATTAAAAGACAATAATGAAAAGGCCAGAAGGAAAGAAATGAAAGTATACTATTGTAAGGTTCTCATACTGTATTTGAAATAATAGATCATCTCGCCAGGCGCAGTGGCTCACGCCTGTAATCCCAGCACTTTGGGAGGCCGAGGTAGGCAGATCACGAGGTCAGGAGATCAAGACCATCCTGGCTAACACGGTGAAACCCCGTCTCTACTAAAAATACAAAAAATTAGCCGGGCGTGGTGGCAGGTGCCTGTAGTCCCAGCTACTCGGGAGGCTGAGGCAAGAGAATGGCGTGAACCCAGGAGGTAGAGCTTGCAGTGAGCCGAGATCGTGCCACTGCACTCCAGCCTGGGGGACAGAGCAAGACTCCATCTCAAAAAAATAATAATAATAATAATAGATCATCTCCACAGTGACATGATCCCATATCACTGAAACTTAATTCATATTCATTCATTCATTCATTCAGTCATTCATCAACTGTATTGACAACTGTATAAAAGTCATCAACCCTCTGTAGAAGATTATAGTTATGGGCTTCAGCGAGGGTGTGTTAACAGATTAGACTAAGCAAACAAGTGGATTATTTGCATCTAAGTAAAATGCAAGGGTTCGCTCTTCTTACAGGATTCAGGAGTAATATCTCCCAAGCACAGGAGGATCAGAAATCATAGCAAAAGATTTTGGGTTGAACTTGTGCCAGGAAAAGCTGCATAAATACAAATAGGCTCCACTGGACAAAAATTTACCTTTCAAATCAATCCTGATACCACATTTGAGACCCTAGAAACACAACCACTATTTTCATCCTGTGCCACTGCTGCTGAAGCTCTCATGAGGTCCTGTAAGTTCCTGGTTCAACTGCTCTTCCACTTCTGCCACCTCATCTGGGCTCCACGACACCCTGAATTGTCAGGCTGCCACTGGGTGTTCAAAATATCCCCACACTAAGGTGAGACAGAATAGTTTCTCTTTCTTCCCAATACCAATCAAAATCCCCATTCTACAAATAATTGATTAATGCTATTTATTTAGACCTTAAAAATCCCATCAAATAGATACATTCAATAAGGCTTTATTAAATATCCACCTACAGTAAACCTGCAGTGAGGGTGTATATCAGAAAGAATCTCCCTTCCTGGCCTCACCGTTGGATATTTTCCTTTTTCTATTCCAAACAAGTTTGCATAGCTTCCTCTTACACACACTGCTATGGACTAAATGTTTATGTTTCCCACAAAATTTTTATGCTGGAACTCTAATCCGTAATGTAATGGTATTTGGAGGTGGGGCCTGGAGGAGACTATTAGGTCCTAGGGGTGGAACCCTCTCCATGGGATCAGTTGTCCTGTATGAACAGCCACATGACAGCTTGCTTCCCTCCTCTCTCCATGCCATGTGAGGACACAGCAAGAAGGCAGCTGTTTATAAGTCAGGAAGTAAGACCTCACCAGAATCCAACCATGCTGGCACCCTAATCTCAGACTTCAGCCTCCAGAACTCTGAGAAATAAATGCTTGTTATTTAAACCACCCAGGCTATGGCATTTTGTTACAGCCACTAGGGCAGACTAAGACACACATTAAGAAATTCCAGCCATCTGGTGTCCAAATTTCACACTACAATGAATAGGGAACTAGCAGCATCATGTTCTGAGAATCCAAAGAACTTAGTCACAGTGATTAATCAAAAATAATCAAGCAGATTTAACCGATGAAGGTAAGTCATTTATAACCATTTATAAGCATAATAGTTTACACCAAAATTTGAAAACCTAGAAATCTACAAAAAGACAATTCCTTCTGAGTACAACTATTTGTGTGCTTATCAGTATATTAACAGAGAAAACCTGACCTTTAGAGTTTAAGCATTGTTCTAGGTCATCTTTAATAAAAATTTAATAAAAGTAATGAAACTAAAAAAGATATTCTCCCAGTACCTGTTCTTCCCTCTCCTTTTCTTTGGTCTTACTTCTGTAGACTCTAGCAGAGGTGGCATCCTGGGATGGAATGGCAGAGATCTGATGCAGTGGCATGCTCATCCCAACCTTCTATCTGGTCGTTGTCTTCACAGAAGAGAGTCTCCACTGGTAGAGTCATTTTGGGCCATGGATTTCAAGCTGAGAGAAAATGAAGAGAGAATAAACATAACTCAGCTACAACACTTTAAATTTCCAAGAGTGAGCTTACCATTTTATATTTATATTCATATGTATATTTAAATAAGTTATGGTGACATAAATGTTTGGTCTTCAAAAACAATAGAAGATGAATGTCTAAGGGGAAAATTCTAACATTTCTCATAATAAGATGGCACCATCTGAAAGAGGCAGGTGGATCATGTACACATATAATCAGAGATTAATCTTCCATTGGCTACTTAGGTTTAAAACAAAGCAGTGACATCATTTATTTTAAGAATATTTTTGAAGTTAAACTTTTTTTTATCACGACCAAGCATTTGTCCTGAAATAAGCAGTGATCTTTCCTTAAAACCACTGCCTGTGAGTCCACATAATGGTGAGATCAGAGGTTAGGAAGTCCAAATTAAATTCAAGATATCTATGATCCATACTTAACCTTCCAAAAGTATAGACTTTACATGAGCTGTTGGCAAACATTTCCTATAAAGCGCAAGATACATATTTTAGGCACTGTGGTCCAAGTCTGTTCCAGCTAATTAACTCTGCCACTGTGGCATGAAAGCACCCATAGAGAGTGTGTAAATGGGCCAAGTGCAGTGGCTCATGCCTGTAATCCCAGCACTTTGGGCGACCGAGGCAGGCGAATCACAAGGTCAGGAGATCAAGACCATCCTGGCTACCACGGTGAAACCCCGTCTCTACTAAAAATACAAAAAATTAGCCTAGCATGGTGGCAGGCGCCTGTAGTCCCAGCTACTCAGGAGGCTGAGGCAGGAGAATGGCACAAACCCAGGAGGCAGAGCTCGCAGTGAGCCGAGACCGCACCACTGTACTCCAGCCTGGGCAACAGAGCAAGACTCCGTCTCAAAAAAAAAAAAAAAAAAAAGAGAGAGAGAGAGAGTAAATGAATGAGAGTAGTTATGTACCAATAAAACTTTATTTACAAAAATAGGCAGCAGGCTAGATTTGGCCCACAAGACTGTAGTTTGCCAAATACTGCTGTAAAGGGTTTCCTAGAGAATATGAAGGGTCACCATGACATTCCTGAGAACCATGAGAAAGGCTGCCTTTAGGTAAAATAACAGTGTATGCATAAGATGTCTTCAGTGATTCCAGGTACCTCTGCCCTTTTTCTGGTTTTCTCTTACGCATCCCCCAAAATGTCTAATAATTGACTTGTGTGTTGTTCTCTCTCCCCACTTACCAACTGAGATCTATCCAACTCTGTATACAAAACCAGTTAAATGTAAATTATCCAGACGATTTAATGTAGTAAAATGTTTCATTTTGTTTAAATTTTAACAGAAAATGGAAGCCTTCAACCAAAAGAATGAATCTTGAATTTGGAGATTTTCATTTATTAACCATGTGGTGGGATAGGGGGTGGGGACAAGTGAGGCAGTAGGAAAATGCAGGGTAAACAACAGGGCCTGACAACCCCAAGGTCACATTTGATAAGCAGTCACTTACTCTACCTCTCCCAAAACTCTACTCTGGATCAAACGCAGGCGTTTGTAAGACTGGTGCCAACTCTTGGTAGTGTCCCTAAGCAAGCAGAGGAGCACCAAGACTCACAAAATGGCTTCCTTCACAAAACTCTAGAATCAATGAACAACAAAAAGGAACAAAAACTGGGAGGGATCAACACATAGAAGAAAATTAGCTAAAACAATAATCTGTTTATAAAGTCTAGTTTTACAGTAAGCAGGTGAGTGATCATTGATAATAACAACAAAAAAAGGAAAATAGAATAGGTGATGTTAGTGTCCAGATATCACACACCATCTACTCTATTTCAAGCCTTTGATGAGGAAGATGGAGCACTCCTGTGCCCAAGAAACAGTCTGAATGTTTGTATTCAAGCACATCACACAAGACAAGAGGCACTTACTGCGGAGCTGCCTTGTACTCCCTGAGAGATCACAATAGGCAGTGGTAAGCAGTTTTTTCATCACTAATGCACTAAAGTCCTCTGTTACAGATGACAAACTCCATGGGGCCTCTTGGAATACTTAGTCAAACTGACCATACCCAGAGCCCTATACCTATCATGCCAGTAGCTACCTGTGGTGCTTCTCATATAATCATCATTATTACATCATTGGTACATGCCCATGACAAGCCTGAGAAGGGCTATTTATGGCACGGAAACACAGATGCGAGAGGGTCTCAAAATTTTTGCAGTTTTGAAGGACATCCCTCCTCACTACCACTAAAGTTAGTCTTCTGATATGTACCACCACCACAAGGCAACAGACTTACAATCTCTCTCCTATGCCAGACGTATTTAGGATAAAAATGAGTTTACAAACAAACCATAAAGCAGGCCATACCATTTTTTATGTGAAGACTCACATGAAGAGTATAATCATATATTACTCACATTATTTTCTTTGCATAATTTCCAGACATCTTTTATATCAACTAAATTAATCTTTACATAAGAGTAACAGTTAAACCTCAGCACTATGCCTGACAATCCAGGCATGAGGGCTTCAATTTGACTAATGCTAACTTGCAAAATACAGCACACCTAATATGAACATCCACATCTAGAAGAGATACTGCCAAAGCTGGTTGTTGAGGAAACTAGAAATGGATCCCCATGTTCATGGATCAAAATACTTAATATTGTTAAAATGGCAATTCTTCCCAAGTTGATACAGAGAGTCAAAGCAATCTCTATCAAAAACTGAGCTGACTTCTTTACAGAAATTTGGCAAGCTGATTTGAAAATTTATATAAAATTCAAGGGACTCAGATCTGCCAAAACAATCTCGAAAAAGAAGAACAAAGTTGGAGAGCTCACATTTCCAGACTGCAAAACTTACGACAAAGGAACAGTAATCAAGACTCTGTGGTACTGGAATAAGAATAGATATATCAATGGGATAGAATTTAGAGTTCAGAAATAAACCCACGTATCTATAGTCAGCTGATTTTCAAGAAGGGTGCCAAGATCACTCCTTAGGGAAAGAGTACTGTTTTCAACAAATGGTGCTGGGACAACTGGATAGCCACATGCAAAAGAAATTTGGATCTCTTCCTTACACAAAGAAAAAAATAGACAAACTACACATCATCAAAATAAAAACTTTTGTGCTTCAAAAGACACCACTGAGAAAGGGAAAAAACAGCCAGTCATAGTGGTTCACACCTATAATCCCAGAACTTTGGGAGGCCAAGGCAAGAGAATATCTTGAGGCCAGGAACTCAAGAATGGCCTGGGCAATACAGCAAGACTCAACCTCTATTTAAAAAAAAAAAAAAAAGTGTAAAAGACAAATGACAGAATAGAAGAAAAAGTTTACAAATCATATATGTAATAAGGGACTTGTATCTAGAATACATAAAGAACTCTCTTACGACTCAATAACATAAGGGCAAAGCCAGGTGCAAGTAGTTCACGTCTATAATCTCAGCATTTTGGGAAGCTGAGGTAGGAGGACTGCTTCAGGCCAGGAGTTCAAAACCAGTGTATGAAACATACCGAGGCCCCATCTCCACCAAAATAATAATAATAATAATAAAGACAAATAACCCAATGAAAAATGGGTTAATCAACATCATTAGCCATCATGGAAATACAAATCAAAACTATCAGATATTACTTTAATTATGTTCATAATTAAAGACAAACAGTTAAGTGTTGGCAAGGATGTAGTGAAATTGAAACCCTCATATACTGCTAGTGGGGATCTATGTAGCAGTTTTGAAAAATAGTCTGGCTCTTTCTCAAAATGTTAAATATCATATGACCCAACAACTTCACTCCTAGGGTATACACATCCAAGAGAAATGCAAACATTTCCTCACACGAAAACTTGTCCATGAATGTATCACATTATTCATAATAGCCAAAAGGTGGAAACAACCTAAATGTCCATCATATGATGAATGGATAAATCAAATAAGCTATACCCATTCAACAGAATCATATTCAGCAATAAAAAGAAATAAAGTACTGACACATGCCACAATATGGATGAACCTTTAAAAAATTATGCTAAGTAGGCCTCCTAAGTAGGAGATGGCTACTGTTGCCCTATCTCACTCACCCTTCCAGTTTTGAGAAGGCAATAGAAAGAGTACAAAGTCAGCAATCAGAAGGCAATAGAAAGAGTACAAAGTCAGCAATCACAAACCTAAGTTCAAATCCTGGTTCTAATTGTGGATGTTGGGCAAACTGATGCATTTCTAAGCTGTTTGGTCTCCTCATCTGTAAACCCTTCACAGGGTTTCTGTGAAGATCAAATAAGACTGTGTCCAGGCTGGGTGCGATGGCTCACGCCTGTAATCCCAGCACTTGGGAGGCCAAGGCGGGTGGATCACCTGTGGTCAGGAGTTCTTGACCTAGCCAACATGGCAAAACCCCATCTCTACTAAAAATACAAAAATTAGCCAGGTGTGGTAGTGGGTGCCTATAATCCTAGCTGCTTGGGAGACTGAGGCAGAAGAATTGCTTAACTCGGGAGGCAGAGGTTGCAGTGAGTCGAGATCATACCATTGCAATCCAGCCTGGGTGACAAGAGTGAAACATAGGTGCTCTTAACATCAGCACATCTGCCGGCAGGCTTTTCCAGGCATTTGCAGTGATTTCTCTCACTGCATTACAAAAACCTGCAGGTTTGCTTTGTTTTTCCAGAACTATTTTCTGACCCCCTATGCCTCAGTCAAACACAGATTTATACAACTGGGACCGTGAATCCTTTCTAACATTTATGTGTAATACATAAGCAGCTTGACTCTGAGAGGAAGCAAGGTTGACATCCCCTTCCTAAAAGGAGAGTGGTAGGAAAGGCCAATGCTGGAGACAACCAGTATGGCTTCACAGTCAAACTGTTCTATGCTCTTTCCAGAGATCAACATAAATGAAGATTCTGCCCATTCCAACAACAATGCTTTGGACAAATAATGTGGGGAGCTAGGAGAAGACAAATGCCAGCTGCAGCGTCTCAGAGGAACGGCCACCCCAGGAAGAGTTCACATGCCTCCCTGTACCCTTGTTTGCAGGGTGCCAGACTCTCCAGCAGCACCCTGTTCCTCCCTGCTGTAAATTGTATCTTAACATCCTGACTGGCATTGTTAGAATCAACAACTTGAAGCTAAGCCTGTTTTTATAGGGAGTAAATTTCATGTAAAAAATGAGAAGTCCATGCACAGCAGCTAGCAGAAACAGAAAGAGAAAAAGCAGTAAAAGGAGTGAGGAGATCAATTCTAGGTATCAGCGCTGAATGATCAAAGCCAGACTTAAGGCAGTGGATATGGAGGGAGAAGTGAGGTCATTTGAAAAGCAGGACTAACATAACCTAGTGAGGGATCTAAACTGTCCCATGGTTTCTGGCTGTATACTCCAGAAACCATGTGACAGAGATGCACAGAAAAGCTGCAGGGGAAGGAGGTAAGCTCAACGTGGACAGACTGAGCTTCACATGCCTTTAAGAAACCAAAGACATAGGCCAGGCGGTGGCTCACGCATGTAATCCCAACACTTTGGGAAGCCAGGGCGGGCAGATCACAAGGTCAGGAGTTTGAGACCAGCCTGGCCAATGTGGTGAAACCCAGTCACTACTAAAAATACAAAAATTAGCTGGGCGTGGTAGTGGCGGCCTGTAATCCCAGCTACTCCAGAGGCTGAGGCAGAAGAATCACTTGCACCCGGGAGGCAGAGGTTGCAGTAAGCGGAGAATGCACCATTGCACTCCAGCCTGGGCAACAAGAGCAAGACTCCATCTCAAAAAAAAAAAAAAAAGAAAGAAACCAAAGACACGTTCACAAATGCATATTGGGAGTCACCAGTATATCAAGACACATGAACATACATGGAGAGAATCAGTCATTTATGTCATTTATGACATTATGTAGAACCTGTAGAATCAGTCATTTATGTCATTACGTACTACAAATAAATGCTAAAATACAATATCAATACCTAACATAAGAAAACCTGTATCTTGGGGCAGGCATGGTAGCTCAACAGCAAAGATGGAGTGACACGTACAATCATGGATACCTAAAAAGAACTAACGATATGAATAATAAAAATTATGCAAGTGAAAATATAAAGCAATTACTAACAACAACAAAAACTATAGAAGAAAGAAAATGTAATAATTTGGCTTTAAAATGAACAGTACAAATTTCAACATGGACAACAGTGTAAACATTACGATGATATAAGCAACACTGAGATAACCAAATTGGGAGGATGGGAAGAGGGAAGGTTGGGTAAAAAAGGAAGTCAACAGATAATAGCTAATGTTTGTAAGTCAAGAAACAGTATGAACATATTATTTGAAAACATGGGAGCAACTCTCAGAAGACACATGCGGCTGCCTATGGGGAAGATTCTGCCCATTCCAACAATGCTTTAGACTGTGGAGGACCAGAGCAAAGGACTACTGTTTTTCATTCTAGGACACTGGGTACACCAAGTTCCTAATCACAGTTCTAAAATTCAGAAAACTATCAAAAATTAAAAATTTTTAAAAACCACTCTACCCTTTCTTATTTAACACTAAAACTTAATTGAACTCCTAGGCCAGGCGCGGTGGCTCATGCCCGTAATCCCAGCACTTTGGGAGGCCAAGGCGGGCGGATCACAAAGTCAGGAGATGGAGATTATCCTGGCTAACATGGTGAAACCCTGTCTCTACTAAAAACACAAAAAATTAGCCGGGCATGGTGATGGGCACCTGTAGTCCCAGCTACTTGGGAGGCTGAGGCAGGAGAATGGTGTGAACCCAGGAGGCAAAGCTTGCAGTGAGCCAAGACCGCCCCACTGCACTCCAGCCTGGGCAACAGAGTGAGACTCCGTCTCAACAACAACAACAACAAAAAACTTGATTGAAATCCTTGGGGCCAAAACCTGACCTGAACTGACAGGAAGCTACTCAAAACTATACTTATGCTACTTAGTGTAAATATTACATATACTTCAATGCAGAAATAGCGCATTTGAGTAAGACATCTTACTCCAAGCCTCGATAGGAGTATCTGATAATTTACAGTATATGTAGCAGATTACTTGTCTAAAAACCTGAGAATTTCTAAATTCCAAAATATTTCTAATCCTAGAGTTTTGAATAAGAGAGTTTGGGCTTACAATTCATTTTTCAAAATGAAATGTATTACTTTTATTACATGTATTTTAGTACACATATTACTTTTATTTTTTAGATTTTGAAGATATTTTGAAGAACTCAGTGCAGAGAAAGTATAAAAAGAATAACAGGTATGAGACTCATGTGACCTTAAATGGATCAACACCTAATGCCACACACTTTCCAAAAGTGGCATTATTCCTGGATCATTATTTAGATAATAAAGAGATTACCTTGTCTCATTAAAAATTTGAAAAAGAAAGCAAGAAAACTTCACTTGACTCCTCATTCATATCCTGCTACTGTCCCATCTATACTACTTTTCTAGGAAAAGGTGTCTACACTCACATTCAACATTTCCTCACTTTCTATACACATTTCAACTAACAACAATCTGTCTTCTGTACAGTAAGGTCTACAATGCTCTCCATATTAAGCCTAAAAATTGTTTTGCAGCCCTCATGTTATTTGACTTGATACTTTTACTCTCTTCCTAGTCTTAAAATACTCTTTTGACTTAAATGACCTAACACCGTCCTAGTGTTCCTCCTGCTCCATCTCCACCTCTGCAGATCTATCTCCTATAGTATGACATTGTATGCAGAGATTCCTCAAAGTTTCATTTAACCCTCTCTGATTCTCATTCTGTGCTCCCTTTTCCTGGGTGATTTAATCCATAACTTTGGCTTGAATGCCCACCTTTGCAGATGTTATTTAAAAAGAAAATATTGATAAATCAGACTTTATTGAATTCAAAACTTTTGCACTTTAAAAGATACCATTAATAAAACAAAAGATAAGCCAACGACTGGGGAAAAAATACTTGACAATCATATATCTGATAAAAGACTTGTATCTAGAATAAAGAACTCCTACATAAGACAAACAACATAATTTTAAAATAAACAAAATATATTAACAGACGTTTCATCAAAGATGATATATGACAGCCAGGCTCTCATATATATGTGCCTGTAGTCCTAGTCATTCGGGAGGCTGAGGCAAGAGGGTGGTTTGAGCCCATGAGTTCGAGGCTACAGTGAGCAATATACTCCATTCTGGGCAACAGCGTGAGACCCTGTCTCAAAAAAATAAAATAAAATAATGAAGACATATGAATAGCTAATAAATTCACGAAAAGATGCTGCAAATTAAAACCACAATAATATACCACTATACCCCCCCAGAATGGCTACTACCAAAAACACTAGAATGGCTCCAATCAAAAAGACAGTCAATACTAATTGTTTGATATAGAAAAATTAGATCTCTCACGTATTTCTGGTGAGAATATAAAGTGGTATAGATACTCGGAAAACAGTCTGGCAGTTTCTTGAAAAGTTAAACATAAACTTATCATATGACCCAGGAACTGCAGTCCTTGGAATTCATCCAAGAGATATGAAAACATATGTCCACACAAAGACACACATATGAAAGTGCATAGCGGCATTCCTCGTAATAGCCCAAAACTGGGAATATCCCAAATGTCCACCAACTAAAGAATAGATAAAAATGTGGCTTATCTATACAATGAAATTCTATTCAGCAATTAAAAGGAACAAACCAATCATATACACTACAGCATGGATGAACCTCAAAGACTATGCAAATTGAAACAAGTCAGACACAAAAGACTATATATTATACAATTCTGTTTTTATAAAGTGTCTTGAGAAAGCTGAGAAGGCAGATCAGTGATTGCCTCATGTTGGGTGTAGTTGTGGGTATGATATGACCTGCAAATGGGCAAGAGGGAACTTTGGGGGCAAAGGAAATGTCTCAAACTGGATTACAATGATGCTGCACTGCTTCAAATTTACTAATCACTGAATTGTACACTTGTAACAAGTGAATTTTATGGTGCCTAAATTAAACCTCAAGATACTCATTTAATACAGCTTACAAGGCCCTATGTATCTATCCCACCTCATTTTGTACTACCCCTCTCTCTATAGTCCAGCAACAGCAGTGTTTCTTCAGTCCCCTCAGACCTCCCAGCACCTTCCCACCACAGCCTATTTATATGGTATTCTCTGCCTGCAACACTCTTCCTTCCCCTTCTAGGCTAATTCTTCCTCAACCATCTGACCATCCTGACAGAGGAAATTCCACATTCATAGTTCTTTATAGGATCAATGAAGAACCTCTACTTCATTAACAATGTTCACAGTTAGAATGTTACATTTATTGAGTTATTTAATTAACGACTTTCTCCCCTATTCAGCCGTAAGCTCCCCAAAGGCAGCATATCTCATTTCGCTCACCTTTGTATCTCTCTTTCTGTGGCCTATCACATAAGATCTATTCAATAAATGCTCTCTGAGACAGCAGCCAAAAAGGGCTGAGAATTTCATTTGCAACTCAAACTATTAAGCAACACTGTTCTCTGCGTCTCAAATCCTGATTAAGTACCGTAGTGGAGATTTGGAAACAACTAACAAAAATTCAATGTTTGTCAACCTGGTACAATTCATTTTAAATGGGAAGAAACCCATTGATTTAAATATCTGCAGCAGATTGACCACGTTGCACTTAGTTGAAAATTGAAATGGAATTCAAATATAGCGGAATGTAGTCTAAGTATCTTTAAGAAAAATTTTAAAAGATGACAAGTATAAGTAGTTTAGAATTACTGATCAAAGCATTTTAAGACAGAGGAAAACTTAAGTTTCCTAAGTTATAGATGAGAAATTTCAACCTTTGAGTCAAAAACCCAATTGCTGGTGTTAGTGAGAGGTGACAATGTGCTAGCAGCCCTCACTCTCAGCGCCTCCTCAGCCTCAGGCCTCGGGTCCACTCTGGCGGTGCTTGAGGAGCCCTTCAGTCCGCCACAGCACCCTGGAAGCCCTTCTCTGAGCTGGCTGAGGCCAGAGCCTCTTCCCTCTGCTTGCGGGGAGGTGTGGAGGGAGAGGCAGCTAGTGGGAACGAAGGCTAAGCTGGGGGCCGGTTTGAGTTCTGGCGGGGGTGGGGGTGGGGGTGGGGGTGGGGGTGGGGGTGGGGGTGGAGGCCGGCTCGGAGGGCTCGCACACGGAGCTGCCCGCCAGCACCGCTGGCCCAGGGCAGTGAGGGGCTTAGCACCCAGGCCAGCAGCTGCCGAGGTTGTGCCAGGTCCCCCGCGCTGCCGGCCAGCCATTTCTCGCCAGGCCCTAGGTGCCTCCCCACGGGGCAGGGCTCCAGACCTGCAATCTGCCATGTCTGAGCTCCTCCCCCTGCTGCGGTGGGCTCCCCTACAGGCACCGCCCCCTGCTCCACCGCACCCAGTCCCATCCACAGCCCAAGGGCTGAGGAGTGCAGGCGAGGTTCAGGACTAGCGGGCAGCTCAGCCTGCAGCCCTGGTGCAGGATCCGCTAGGTGAAGCCAGCTGGGCTCCTGAACTGGATGGGGACTTGGAGAACTTTTATATGTAGCCGGAGGATCGTAAATACACCAGTCAGCACTCTGTGTCTAGCTCAAGGTTTGTGAACACACCAGTTGGTACTCTATATCTAGCTAACCTAGTGGAGACTTGGAGGACTAGCACTCTGTGACTCTGTTTAGCTCAAGGATTGTAAATATACCAATCAGCACTCTGTGTCTAGCTCAGGGTTTGTGAAGACACCAACTGGTACCCTGTATCTAGCTAACTAGCACTCTGTGACTGTGTCTACCTCAAGGATTGTAAAGGCACCAATCAGCACTCTGTCAAACTGGACCAATCAGCTCTCTGTAAAATAGACCAATCAACTCTGTAAAATGGCCCAATCAGCAGGATGTGGGTGGGGCCAGATAAAGGAATAAAAGCAGGCTGCCCCAGCCAACCAGCAGCAACCCGCTCAGGTTCCCTTCCACACTGTGGAAGCTTTGTTCTTTCGCTCTTTGCAATAAATCTTGCTGCTGCTGCTGCTCACTCTTTGGGTCCACACTGCAGTTATGAGCTGTAACACTCACCGCGAAGGTCTGCAGCTTCACTCCTGAGGCCAGTGAGACCATGAAACCACCAGGAAGAACGAACAACTCCAGATGCGCTGCCTTTAAGAGCTGTAACACCACAAATGTCTGCAGCTTCACTCCTGACAGCAAGACCACGAACCCACCAGAAGGAAGAAGCTCCAGACACATCTGAACATCTGAAGGAACAAACTCCGGACACACCATCTTTAAGAACTGTAACACTCACCGCGAGGGTCCGCGGCTTCATTCTTGAAGTCAGTGAGACCGAGAACCCACCAATTCCAGACACAATAACAAGTTACAGAAGCTTGCTATCAAATAGTCAAACGAGAGCCCAAATATGGTACTGCACTAGTATCACCTCAAAGCCTTCTTCCCTCCACTCACCCAGGAAAGAAGGCTCCCCCTGCCACATCACATCTCACCCTCTGTCTCACTATCACTTAACCACTTGTTAGCAAGGCTAACCTTAAGCTATAAAGCTATAAAGACTGCTCTGCTCCTGCCTTTTACTGAAATGAAGACCAAAATTAAACTTGAAAGCTCTGAGAAATTTCAGGGAAGATGACAGAGAAACACCACAAGGTCTCCGTATGTTACCCACTAAAAACAAGTCTGATACAAATTTTGTTATGTGGGCTGGCCTGTTAAAACTATTAGCTTTAAAAACAATGAGTTCTTTTTAAAATATAAAAATTAACCTTTGTTTTTGTTTTTGTTTTGAGAAAAGGAGTCTCTCTCTGTTGCCCAGGCTTGAGTGCAGTGGTGTGATCTCGGCTCACTGCAACCTCCACCTCCCTGGTTCAAGCAATTGCCCTGCCTCAGCCTCCTGAGTAGCTGGGATTACAGGCGCACGCCACCACGCCTGGCTAATTTTTTGCATTTTTAATAGAGACAGGGTTTAGCCATGTTGGCCAGACTGATCTCGAATTCCTGACCTCAGGCAATCTGCCCACCTCGGCCTTCCAAAGTGCTGAGATTACAGGCGTGAGCCACCAAGCCCGGCCATGAACTGAAATTTTTTAATGCAACAAGAATAAAGCAGGCCAGGAGTGGTGGCTCACACCTGTAATCCTGACACTTTAGGAAGCCAAGGTGAGTGAATCGCTTAAGCTCCAGGAGTTTGAGACCAGCCTGGGCCACATGGTGAGACCCCATCTCTACTAAAAATACAAAAAAAAATTTGCTGGGCATGGTGGTGCACACCTGTGGTATCAGCTACTTGGGAGACAGGTGGGAGGATCACTTGAGCCCAGGGGACAGAGGTTGCAGTGAGCCAAGATCGTACAACTACACTCCAGCCCGTGTGACAGAAGGAGAACCTGTCTCAAATAAAAAAAAAAAAAAGTAACTACCATAAAATATATATACAATTACCAAGAGTGAAGAAATCATAAGACAAATACATCCCACAGACTAAAGTTTACCCAGACACAAAAGACTGAAGTTTGTTAGTTTTTAACTCTCCTAGAGTAATTTAGAGCATTAGCAGGTGCAGTGGCTTGCACCTGTAGTCCCAGGTACTTGGGAAGCTGAGATGGGAGGACCACTTTAGGACAGGAGTTCGAGACTGGCCTGGGCAACATAGTAAGACTTTGTCCCCCACCAAAAAAATTCAGATCATTACTAGAGGTAATAAAGGGTACAATAAATGTTAAAACAATAATAAATATGCAATACTGAAGATAAGTGGGAAAAAAAATCCAAAACATAAATGATTTAAACAGATAAAAGTATCTGAAGAAACTAAAAAGTATAAACATACTGCCTGTGAGTAATAATGCTGGAGGAAAAAACTAGATGAAAGCACTTGCAAATCATAAGTACTTTACATGATATTTCATTTAAATCTCACAGCAGTGCCAGGAGGGAAAGAAACAAAATTTTATCCCCCTTTCATGCATGGCTTAAAGAAATTAATCAACTTGCCCAAGTTTTCACAGCCATATTTCAAGGACTCTCAGCTGCTAGCATTTGCCTGATCTTACAGAAGGTGCCAACAAAAAAGTTTTATGCAACTAGACCATAACTGCCCCTGACTAACCTGGGATTCCAAGGTGCCACTTTCAGAGATGTTAGAATGGATAAAAATGCACAACTTATGCTTGGCTAAATATGATAGCGTGCAGCAACCTACCAGGTGAACCTAAAATATGTAGTGGTTTTGTTTTTTTTAAATTTCACAGTGGCACTGCTATGGGAAGGACTAAGATAAAACATGATATGTTCCCGTCTTTGTTGTAGTAAAGAAGAGTTATTATAATCCCTATGGATATAGAAGACAACATGGAATTCACATTTGAAGTATTAAAGAGTGACATGCCTTTTGCTGCCTTTTTTGTCTATACAGAGGGACACTTAACGAAAGCAATGGTTATATCTGCCTAAAATTTGGCAAAGATAATAAATTAGATATTTCAAAAGTGGGTTATTTTAAGGCACTAAGATATGCCTCAAACAGGTCTAATTCATGGCAGGTATTTAACTGTATCATTTTGAGTGCACTTACAAATTTGTATCACAAGCCACAGAAAAGAAACACTGCATTTAAAAACTATAGGCCATATCCTTATGTTCTTTCATCTTTATTCTAGTAGACTATGCGAGGTATTTCCAACACACAACCTCAGAGGTTGAAGCCAAGAAGAGTGGCAGAATGGATTCAAGGTGTGCCAACAATGCTACCCAGTAGGAAGAAATTCCATAAAAACTAGGCCCCTAAGGAAAACAACAAAGTCTAAAGCTGGAAGTCTTGTCCAAATGCAAGTGCTTGGCTGAGAGAGAGCTGTCAGGCTGTAGACTGAAAGGCAGTGTATGCAATTTAGAATCCCCAGACTAACAGAGAGAGACCACAGCTGCGTGAGAGTGAGATGCTAATGTGGGGCAGGCAGGACTCAGCTCCAGACAGTGCATGCTATCGGGACTCCTTCCACGACTTGGGAAGACCTCAGTACAACCACTCTGGCAGGTATGTGAATTAGGTAAACAAGGTGTGATTACTGGGAAAAGGGCCTGGACTAATGTCTGGGCTTTCTGAAAGAGTTTGCATCTCACGGAAATTATGGAATAGCCACAGTATTCCCTTGGTAATAGAATACAAAAATACTGAAAACACTCAAAGTTAAGAAAAGGGAAAAGAGAAGATTTGTTAGGGTTCTTTTAGCATTTCACTTCTGAGAAACAGAAGTATGAGTCTAACTGCCTTTGGAGTTGAAAAACACCTTCAATCCATCAAGCACAGAAATAGTCTGCCTTTGGCTAGGTGTGGTGGCTCATGCCTATAATCTTCGGGAGGCCGAGGCAGGTGGATCACCTGAGGTCAGGAGTTCGTGTGACCAGCCTGTCCAACATGGTGAAACCCCATCTCTACTAAAAATGCAAAAATTAGCCAAGTGTTGGGGGGGGGGCGCCTGTAATCCCAGCTACTCAGGAGGCTGAGGAAAGAGAATTGCTTGAACCTGGGAAGTGGAAGTTGCAGTGACCCAAGATCATGCCATTGCACTCCAGCCTGGGTGACAAGAGCAAGACTCCATCTCAAAAAAAGAAGAAAGAAAGAAGAAAAGAAAAAGAAAAGAAATAGTCTACCTTCTCAAACTCCTACAAGAGCTCCTCAGTGCTTGCCCTGCAGAGAACAGTGTCTGATCCCTACAGATAAGGAAAGGGAAGGAGAGGTCAAGGCTCCAGCAGCCCAGAGTTCTCCCTGGGTATTCACCATACCATTAGAGAAGAAACCTATTTACTTTTCTGCCTCCCTCCTTGAAGGCTCAGTAATGAAGCCAAGATTAGAACTGGAGGCATGGATTCCAGCCACTTACCAAAAGATGTTCCATTTTCTCTTGCTATGTAACAAACTACCCAAAACTTTGTTGCTTGAACATCCATGATTTCGTATTTCTCGTAATTCCATGGATTGGCTAGGCAGCTCTTCTGCTGCCCTTACCTGACTTACATAGGCTGCTTCGCTGGGCTCAGCAGGGAAGGCAGGGCCTTCTCCATGTGGCCTTTTCTTCTAGGCTTTTTCACATTGTGGCAGCAGCATCCCAAGACAGTTCACCCACTACACATGGTGCCCCTGCTTACACTGTGTCCGCTGATGTCCCATTCAAGTCACATGATTGAGACCAAAGTCAAGAAGGGGGAAAAGAGACTCTACCACTTGATGGGTGCTGTGGTTTGGATGTGTCCCCCAAGTTCATGTATTGGAAACTTAATCCCCAATGCAACAGTGTTGACGGATGGGACTTGTAAGAGGTGATTAGGCCATGAGGGCTCTGCCCTCACTAATGGATTAATGTTGTTATTGAGGAAGTAGGTTAGTTATCATGGGAGTGGGTTCCTAATAGAACAATTAGTTCAGCCTCCTTCCCTTCTCTCCGTCCCATGAATGTGCTCTCTTGCCCATCTGCCTTCCACCATGGGATGATACAGCAAGAAAGCCCTCACCAGATGTGAGCCCCTCAACCTTGGACTTCCCAGGCTGCAGAAATGTGAGAACTAAATCTCTGTACTTTCTTAATTACCCCATCTCAGGTACTCTGTTACAGCAGCACAACGCGGACTAAGACAATGGGAGAAACAAGTGAAGTCACACTGCAAACAGGCAGAGCTGGGAGCGGTGCAGGTGGGGGGGGGATGGTGATTCATTAGGAACCATTTTGTAAAATTTACCACATATTGTTTTCCCTACTTTTCCCTCTGATAATAATAGTTTTTATCAGCAGAATTTTTTTTCAGGCGTTTTCATACCTATTATATATTCAAAGTTAATTATGATCTTTGTAATATGGGGGAAAAGGTGCTAAACTCTATTTCTACTATAGAACAACATTAATAAATAGATCCAAAAATATTCCCAAGGTTTAGAGACTAGAATTCCTTCTAGCAATCCATACTTCTTGAAGATCTTATGTTCCTTAACAAACACATGGATCTTGTGAAGCATCTTTAGTAGGTTGACAGAGGAAGAAACTGTGGCCAAAGTTTATAACAGAAAAATCGAAGGCCAATTATACTCCATTTGAAGTGCTTCCTGCAGAAAGAATTCTCAGCATGCCACTGTACAACGCAGCATATAAGGACAATGGCATACACTGCTCTGCACCAGCCAGCTTTCATCTCAGGCCGGAACAAGCATAGTCTCTACATACTGCAGTAAACCAGAAAAACCAGAACAGGATTTGCCTCAGTACTCACCTTATCCCCTGACCATCTGAGATATGTCTGCCCAGGTAGGACAAATCTTCTCAAGGACCCCCGTACATGCCATGGTCAACCTTACCCTTGTTCATTCTGTCCCACCTTCTTGGGATGTTCTTCCCTCTTTGCCTATCAGGCCCAAAATTCTCTGGCCTTCAGACCATACCTCAAAGCATCTCTTCTCTACAAGCAAAACACGTTCCCCTTTCCCTTCCTTACTACCCATAGCACTTACCCAATTTCTTTACAGGTGGACATTAATTATATAAAAACAGTCTTTCAATATAAGTGGTGGTTAATTTCACATGTCAACTTGACTAGGCCACAATATCCAGATATTTGGTCAAACATTACTCTGAATGTTTCTGTGAAGGCATTTTTTTAGATAAGATTAACATTTAAATTGGTAGACTTTTTTTTAAGGCAGGACAGGATTTATTCCCATTTTACAGACGAGGAAACACTCAGAGAGGACAAGTGATCCACCTGCTCTAGGTCTCAAGTCAATACATGACTCAGCTGAAATTTCCTCTCCTAGATGTATACACAATGGGAGTAATGCCAGACCTGCTTCTCAAAACAGATATGCACAAGAAAACTGTTTTAGTCTAATTCTTCTGACAACTGGAAAGTAAATATTCACCAGGCCCTGTGCACATAATATTACCATAAGTCAGAAGTCTGTTATTAGGAGCATAAAACCATGGTACCGATTGGGAGTGGGAAGATACACAGAAAGGATACCAAGAGTTTCTGTCAACTGCCCCTGGTCTGAGTTCAACATTTTTTTAAGAGACGCAATTTTTTTTTTTTAGGAGATGGGGTTTCACTATGTTGCCCAGGCTGGACTTGAACTCCTAGGCTCAAACGATCCTCTTGCCTCAGCCTCCCAAGTATCTGGGAATAGAGGTGCCTGTCACCACGCCCAGCTTCTAAATTGGTAGATTCTGAGTAAAACATCCTGCTATGTGGGTGGGCCTCAACCAATCAGTTGAAGGCCTTAATATAAAATGACTGACCTCCCCGAGAAGAGGGAATTCTGCCAGCAGACTGCCTTCAGTCTTCAATTCCAGAATCAACTCTTCCCTGAGCCTCCAGCCTGCCAGCCCACCCTACAGATTTTAGACTTGTCAGTCTCCACCATCATATGAATCAATTCCTTAAAACAAATCTCTCTCTCCCCCCATCTCTATCTATCTATCTATCTATATATACACAGGTATATCTGTACACACACACACAAACACACACACACACACAGACACACACGCCCTATTGGTTTTGTGTGTCTGTTTGGAGAACTCTGACACAATATATCAAACAGTTTAGATCATTCCTTGCAGGGTATAAAGCATGGCCTACTTAAAAGGCTATATACTCCCTGGACTGTTGCATATTTTTTAGCAATCCCTGCAGTCTTCTGTACCATCATGTTTCCTTAGTATTCCCTAAGGTGTTCCATACAGAGCAGGGGTGAAATATTCCAGGAACTTTAATTTGCGCTTCCTTATGACTAAACCTTGTATCCTTCCAGTTTCCTAACCTTTCTGCACCACTGACTGTGATATGTATATATACTAAAGAAGCTGGAAGAAAGAAAAGGAATACTGCTCCCATTTTCCCATGGTGAAATCCCAAAGGTGGTTAATGTCTATTAAAAACTAGTAGTTTTATTACTAACTGGCACACAGGTGGTAGAATGTTTAAAAACAAAAACAAAAACTACAAACTATTATTCACTTTATGATCCCGGAATCCATTCTTTTTCATTTTCTCCACCTAGAAAACACCTTTTAGTGAAAAAACTATAATAAAAGCCAAAAAAAGTTGTAGTCGATCATCAAAATAATAACCCGAGACCAAATTTAAAATAATATAAATGTAAATCAGGAAATGGTTTTTAAAGTCAGCTACCACGTCTTAAGAGATTTTCACTTTATTTTAAATCCCTTTGGGAAGACCTAGAAAATTTCATTCATTTATCCTAAGCAAACAAATGGACAAGCACGTATTTTCATAGTCTGACCCAAACAATGAATTGGTTCATCCATCATTTTCCAAGCATCTTCTAAGTGCCAGGCTCCTACTAGGAACTGGAAAATTTTAGAAGTGAACTGGTGCTATCGTTCCTCCCTTAAAATATATTAGTGAATGCCCAGAAAATAAAGAATGCTCATATTTATTAAGCTACTCTCTTACAATGTGCATATTTCTGCTACTACCAGTTGAGTTGTGTACACTATCAAAAACCTATTGTTTAATCTCCAAACCTGTCTATGTCAGTTGTACTCATTCTGCAATGGTATAATTGAATACTATATAAACTGATCACAAATGGACAAAAATGTGGTTACAAAAGTAAGAAGCTACTATTTCTATAAAACCTAAGTTGAATACTTTGGAAAGCATCCATACAGGCATATTACTTTCCTTAAAATTTTTTGACAAATTGAGTATATATAAAACAACTATAAAAGACTAGAAAACAATTCTAAAATACCAGAATTCTGGCCAGGTGCAGTGGCTCATACCTGTAATCCCACTGCTTTGGGAAGCTGAGGCAGAAGGATCACTTCAGGCCAGGAGTTTGAGACCAGTCTGAGCAACACAGCAAGACCCCATCTCTACAAAAAAAAATTTTAATTAAAAAAAAAAAGATAGAATTCTATGCTCCGATTGCTTCAAACGTTCCTGAAGTCTTAAACAGAGTGAAACTAGAAAACACAAAAGCTACTCTATAAATGTGGCTTTTAACAATAATACAGAACTGAGAGGACCCATAATACTCAAAGAAAGATTACTACCCTAGATTACAAGACTGGCCTTTCGCATCCTCCACTATTCCCAGAACAATCCATCAGTAGCAGTAACATTACACTTGAATACCTCCTGAAGTCAAGTTGTTTTATTTAAAACTGAAATATCCCTCTAAAAAACAACAACAAAATTAAGTATGTATGTACAAGGTATTCACTGCAGCACTGTTTCTAACAGCAAGACACTAAAGACAATCCAAATGTCCATTAATATGGGACTGACAATAAACTATGGTAAATTCACACAATGAAATAGAAAAAAGGCATAAAGAATGCCCCTATATACTTCTATGGAGTAATCAGCAGGAAATAATAGGAAGACAAAAAAGCAAGAAGAAAATTATATGTAGTGAGCTACCATTCACCTAAGATGGGATTAGGAGGCAGAAACTATATGTGTGTGCACATGCATGGATGTGCGCGCGCGCACACACACACACACTCTTGCTCATATGTTTTAAATGGAACGTAGGGAAGAAAAATAGAGGGAACCACAATCAGAGCTAGACTTTTCTGATTCTGCCTTGTTTTACACATTTAGCTCTGGAACCATGTACATGTTTTCCATAATTACTTGTTTAAAAAATAATTGAAAAACTATCATCTCTAAAATTCAAGAGCAACATGAAATGAACCTAAATATTTATTGAATTAGTGGTACAATCATACAAAAAGGAATTACTTCAAATGACTTAAAATAGTTTTACCAGACATCCCTAGAGGAACCTATCCTAAAAATGAAAAGAATTTGGGAAAGTGCTTTTAATTCTTAAACTATTTTCAGTAATCATATTGTTAGTAGTAACACTGATAAGTAATGGTATCAATATGATTTAGAACCAAAATTTTTAGCATGAGACAAATATAAAATTAAAGAAATTCAACAAAATCATCTATTCCTAAGTTTATACTGGAAAAATCAGTATGAAACTCATAAAATATTTTACCTTAAAAACAACGTATTTCCTAGCCCCATCCTCTGAAAAGGCCTAGAAATAACAACCAATCTGTAGTTTCCAGACTGTGGTCACTAAATACAATTTCCCTCTGAAAGGAACCAGAGCTGGTTGAAGAAAGGGATAATTCCAGATCTATGGCTGTTAATGTACAAGATGAACCTGGACATCTTGTCACACAAGAAAGCAAGAAGCCATCAGAGGCACTCATGCCAAAACGACCCAGGAGCTAATGTAAAGGCACTCCCGTTGGCCAAAGAAGGGACAATTTGGGCCAGGTGCAGTGGCACATGCCTGTAATCTCAGCTCTTTGGGAGGCCAAGGCAGGTGAATCACCTGAGGTCAGGAATTCGAGACCAGCCTGACCAAAATGGAGAAACCCCATCTCTAGTAAAAATACAAAATTAGGGCCCATGCCTGTAATCCCAGTACTCTGGAAGGCCAAGGTGGGTGGATTGTCTGAGGTCAGGCATTCAAGACCAGCCTGGCCAACGTGATGAAACCCTGTATCTATTAAAAATACAAAAATTAGCCAGGCGTGGTGGTGCGTGCCTGTTGTCCCAGCTACTTGGGAGGCTGAGGCAAGAGAATCGCTTCAACCCAGAGGTGGAGGCTGCAGTGAGCCGAGACTGCGCCACTGCATTCCAGCCTGGGCAACAGAGTAAGACTCTGTCTCAAAAAAAAAAAAAAAAAATACAAAATACAAAATTAGGTGGGCATGGTAGTGCATGCCTGTAATCCCAGCTACTCAGGAGGCTGAGGGAGGAGAATTGATTGAACCTGGGAGGTAGAGGTTGCAGTGAGCTGAGATCATGCCATTGCACTCCAGTCTGAGCAACAAGAGCGAAATTCGGTCTCAAAAAAAAACGGGACTATTTGATCATTAATAAGAACAACTGCGGCCTGCGGCTGGGTACACTGGTTTGTGCCTTATAGTCCCAGCTACCAGGGAGGGTAAGGAGAGAGGATCACTTGAGACCAGCCCGGGCAACATAGTGAGACTCTGTCATTAATTAATTTAATTAACTCATTAAAGAATAACTGCAATGAACTTAAGAAATCATCAAACATATTAAATTCACATGTTGGCAGGGCGTGATGACTCACACCTGTAATCTCAGTACTTTGGGAGGCCGAGGTGGGAAAATCTCTTGAGGCCAGAAGTGTAAGACCAGCCTAGAGGCAACATAGTGAAATTCCATCTCTCCTAAAATGATTTCTTTTTTAATTAGCTGTGTTTGGTGGTGCATGCCTGTGGTCCCAGCTACTTGGGAGGCTGAGGAAAGAGAATCACTTGAGCCCAGGAGGTTGAGGCTGCAATGAGCCATGATTACACCACTGCACTCCAGCATGAGGGACATTGCAAGACCCTGTCTCAAAAAAAAAAAAAAAAAAAAAGAAAAAGAAAAAGAAAAGAGCATCTGTTTATAATGATATTTTTTTAAATAAAGGAAAAAACACTGGCCATTTTTGGAAATGCTAGGGACCCTCCAAGAGTTATAAGTAAAGAGAAAGAGTCACTCATTTAACCTGACTTCCCTGTATAAGTTATACCTCTGGGTAACTGAATAGTTTGTAAAAAGAAACTTCTCTATAGTAGTATTCCAGCAAATAAATGAAAAAGGAATGATGCAACATCAAGAATTGCAACATCTTGCATGCCCATGATTAAATAATGGATCCAAGTGAAGAATAAGTGGTCACCACTGTTTCAAAGCAAAAAAGTCATTCCGCAAAATTCATATATAATAGTATGAGCAAGCACACAAGATAAACGACATGATTTTTTCAGTAAATAACATTTCAAGAACAAAGAAAATAAGGAGGCCGGGCGCGGTGGCTCAAGCCTGTAATCCCAGCACTTTGGGAGGCCGAGACGGGTGGATCACGAGGTCAGGAGATCAAGACCATCCTGGCTAACATGGTGAAACCCCGTCTCTACTAAAAAATACAAAAAACTAGCCAGGTGAGGTGGCGGGCGCCTGTAGTCCCAGTTACTCGGGAGACTGAGGCAGGAGAATGGCATGAACCCGGGAGGCGGAGCTTGCTGTGAGCTGAGATCCTGCCACTGCACTCCAGCCTGGGCGACAGAGCGAGACTCCGTCTCAAAAAAAAAGAAAAGAAAATAAGGAAAACCTATAGCTTAAAAGATATTAAAGAAAACCTATCAACTGAATGTAATGTGTAGATCTTGTTTAGATCCTGATGCAAAAAATCACAGTGCACACAAACACATACACAAAATTGTGAAATAACTCTGGGATGATAGTGGTATTGTGTGATTTGTTCTAAGAAAAACAGCCCTTATCTTTCACTGAAAGTACTAACATATTTACAGATAAAATGAAAAGAACAAGAATGTACCCTCAAAAATGGACTGGGAGAGGAATATAAAGAAACAAAAGAGGCTATGAGTGGATGCCAGCTAGTGACAGGCACAAGGCGATTCACTGTATTCCTCCTTTACTTCTGTGTATGTTTTAAATTCTCCATAATAAAAGTTTTGAAACTTTGATGTATGACTGTACGTCTGTATGCTTTAATAATAAAATGGTAATGGCATACAAAATTTTTCAGGATTTCCTGCTTTAAGTACAAATGGCTTCTCCAGTTCTTTCTGCAAGAAGCATCTGGGGGTCATGTCCCTTATTTCTCTGAATTATCAACTAAAAGCACAGGGCCTGCTACACAGGAAGTGCTCAATAAATGTTAAACGAATGAATTCTGTTTGCTATACTTCTCTACTCTGCTAAACTTTCCAAAACCCTAATCTATTGATCCAATTTGTAGTAAAGGATGAGTAAATAGAACCAAGTATTAAAAAGATAAAAAATCCAAAACCCTGTACTTAAGCTTTTAAGTCTATGTTCCATAAAAAAAATGCTTGTTTTTTCTTGTGGTAAAAAACACAAAACATAAAATTTATCAAATTAACTATCTGTAAGTGTACAGCATTCAACATTGTGAGACAGATATCCAGAATCTTTTTCATCTTGCAAAACTAAAACTATAACCATTAAACAACAAAAGGTGCTTATTCTTTTTTTTTCTGAGACTGAGTTTCACTCTTGATGCCTGGGCTAGAGTGCAATGGCACAATCTCAGCTCACTGCAACCTCCACCTCCCGGGTTCAAGCAATTCTCCTTGCTTCAGCCTCCCGAGTAGCTGAGATTACAGGTGTGTGCCACCACACCCAGTTAATTTTTCTATTTTTAGTAGAGATGGGGTTTCGCCATGTTGGCCAGGCTGGTCTTGAACTCCTGACCTCAGGTGATCCACCCGCGCCGGCCTCCCAAAGTGCTTGGATTACAGGTGTGAGACACCACGCCTGGCCCAAAAGGTGTTTATTCTTAATACTTCCTACCCACTGTCTACTCTATCCTACACAGACCTCTAGCTACCACAAGCATTCAAAGTATTATTTTCTGACAATATACATTGTGGATCACCAGCACAATAACATCAAATGGAAAACAACCAGTCCTTAAAGAAAATAGGAAAGGTCTGAAGTCTGACTGTAAACAGAAGACCATATGACCTCCTGTGCCGAGGAAAGGAAGACAGGGCTGGAATGTGGTTTCAGGGTCACTCTAAATGGAAGTGAGCAACCAAGACAGGAAGAGGCAGGCCCACAGCTAAGAGGAGGCTGCATGGGCTGCAGAATGACTCATTCCATGTCTGCATTTAACAAAGGCTTATCACTGCTTAGGCAGCCCCATAACAATGATGGAAAGGCCTCTGGTAAGCACATAGAATCAAATTAATAGGGGCCTTAGGTCAGGTACCTAGAGAAGCAATATGCAAATCTCGAATTCAACAGACTTTTAGTTAAATATGCTTATGCAGGTCTACAAAAAAAATGACTTGGCTATAAATTTGGTAGTAACTTAGTATATTATGTAAGAAATATCAGTGATCAGTATCAGTGACCAGTGATCACTGATATTTTTCAATGTGTTACTAGAGTTCTAATTATCTTACGAACTCTTAGTCAATCACTTCTTTTTCAAAAATCACTTTCATACATTATTCTTCAGAAGCATGACTCCCAGCCTGAGTCTGCACTGGGACAACTCCAGGAAAGACAGAGATTTTGTACATGACTGAGGATACTAGCAGGGTCAAGGCAGACAACGACCTGTTAACCAAAAGCACCTAGAAATCTCCAGGGGGGCAGGGATCTTGGGGAATGGACACTCATTCTACAGCAAGAGTCCAGGTTTAATCTAAAGAAAGCCACAGACCATGAGAACAGAGTAGTGGCTTGGAGGACAACATGGTATCTGTCATTCACACTATCCTACATAAAAGCAAGGGATGACAGAGTGGTATTGTGTGATTCATTCTAAGAAAAACAATCAAATTAAAGACATTCTCAACAGGCTCTGAAGAACAGTAAAACTTCAAGGAATCAGCAGCATGGAAAGCAGCAGCTGTTAGACACAGGACTGACAGCAGCATGGGTAATAAGGAACATCCTGATGGCCACAGCCATGACAGTTGCCCTATCAACACAATGACCTTTGCACTACAACAGTGGCTGCACTGCTCTCAGTTCTGCCTCCAGCACTAGCAGGCTGTGTGCACATACAAATACACATATGTATATCTATGTGTAACACCCAGCTACTAACGGTCAGACCGGAGAGCACGCGGAGAGAAAATGGGAGTAGAAGTACAAACGATCTTTCACCTTTTCAATATTAACTGATTTTTTTTATAATTATGTAGTACCACAAATCAAACTTCTATTTTGAATAAAATAGAACACATCGAGGCCTAAAGGGAAGAAATATGTAGTAAAATCAGAAAAATTTAATATAGAATTTATAATAAAGTTCCACTTGTGCTTTGACAATTCTTGCCTTTTAAACCGAGTAATATTCCAAGTAAATACATCTTTAAAAAAAGAAAAGGTATAGTTTAAAATGTAGTAATTTAGGCCAATTTCAATTATTCAGGAGGAATATGAATTTTAGGAAAGGAATGAATAACTTTAGCCCTGTCATCATCCAGAAATTAGAAGTCAGTAAACATACTGTAAATTTAACCTGCCTGTATGCTTTTCAACTCAGGGCTCTGGGTAAGAATGAATGCCATAACAAATGTGAAAATCACTTGTAAACTATACAGTGCTATGTATATAGATGACAGTTAAGTGTCTACCATCACAAATGTGCTATAATTTTTTGATCTGACTTTATAATACAGAACACAATATAATGAATTTTTAAGAAATATAATGGTCCCTAAGGCCCCTTTTTTTTTTTTTTTTTTTTTTTGAGATGGAGTCTCACTCTGTTGCCCAGGCTGGACGGCAGTGACACAATCTCGGCTCACTGCAACCTCTGCCTCCCAGGTTCAAGCGATTCTCCGGCCTCAGCCTCCTGAGTAGCTGAGATTATAGGCATGCGCCACCACGTCCAGCTAATTTTTGTATTTTTTAGTAGAGATGGGGTTTCATTGGCCGTTTCTTCTATTACTAACTCATACACATAAGAATTTGTTTTCATTTAATTGAAGATGCTCTTATGTATACTGATATTTCAATAAACATGAACATTAAATCTTTGAGATTAAAACCTCCATAAATATAACTGGAAACCTGCATTTCCTTCTTGGCTAGAAACCCATAAACAAAAAAAAATTCCAAGTGTGCATTAGACTCATAATGGTTTTCACACAAGAATGAATGGTATAAAAATTTTTAATTCACCAAACATCTTTCTGCAACTGGGTCATTCATTTTCTAAGTTAGAGGCCTTTTATTTTTATAACCTTTGTGGCTTCAAAAATAATTTTAAATACCTTAGAAGTATACACCCTAAGTATACATCACAGCACCCTTCCAAGGGAGGGGGCCTTGGCAGTGAGATTTGAACACAGAATCCTTCCTCCCCTCAACACAGAGACAGGCAGCTGCTCCAAGGATAGCCAATCTGTTGGCTGGGGAAGAGGCTAGTTAGGCAAGCTGGCAAATTAGGCACTAAAAGGGAGGTGAAGCTGAAAGAATACATGGAGTGAAGGAAGATCCTCAAATATTCACAAGCAAGGATGAGGTGAGAGGGAGCTGAGAACCAGAAAAACGAGATATGAAATAGAGAAAAAATAATGTGAACATGAGGAAGCCTTCTGGTTGTAGAAGACAGGTCAGAGTGGTAGGAACAATTGTAGAAAGATGCAAACTTTCTTGGAAGGCCAGGAGGTTTTACAAAAGCTTTGGAAAAGGATTTGGCTGAAGGCAGCCAGACTCTCTTATCCAGTACCTGAAAGCTTAGGTTAGACAACAAGGGGATGTAAATAAACTGATTCAGATAAGTTAGTTTACTTAGGCCTCAGAACCTGGCCTTTAATCATCCTCACACAGGACTGCTCTCTCCAGGGAGGGCGACCATGTTGATTACCCACAAGTGTGTTGACTCAAAGCCATTGTTATTAAATCTGCGCTGAATAAATGCCCGCAATGCCAGCCCGCCACAGCCGAGGCTGCTGACTTTTTACAGCACCCTTCTCGGGGTCTGTGAGCGGCCCAGTCCCCTAGCCCGCTCCCCTAGCCCGTTCTTTCACTGGATACCTGCGTGTGAGTGCATTTTTCATCCATCGTTCAGCCAGGGTCTGCGGGTCAGACCCAGCATCTGGCCTCGTAGAAAGAGTGTAGCAGACATGAAGAGAACAGCAGAAATGCAATGAGCAGTAAGTGCAGCTGTTCCCTAGAATTGTGTTGGATCCTGACAGCTATTCAGCTCCAGTTTCCTTGTAATCTGAAAATAAACGCTTTATTCTTAAAGAACACTGATGTGAGTTTCTGTTCCTTAAAATCAAAAAAGCCTCGTATAAGATACATACAAGGATAAGATATATTTAAATATGCAAGGGAAATTAGGCAAAGAGAAAAAGGAGTATGAAAAAGGTAACAGTCCCTTCCCAGTTCTTTATGATGAAACCATGTCATCTCCATACACAGGAAAAGAATTTCAGTTCTCTATGATGGCAAGGCACCTGTCTAGTGCATTCAAATATGGTAATAACAAAATATGTCAAAAAAGGAACGAAAATAAATCTGGAAAAATACGCTTACAATAAAAAGATTACCATATACATAGAGAAGTACATCTCTATGAGCCAGAGCAAGCAGAAAGAACAAATACCAGATACTGCCTTCACTACCATTTCAGATAATGTAATTATGAAACAGACTTTTTTTTTTTTTTTTTTTTTTTTTTTTTGAGACAGAGTCTGGCTCTGTCGGCCAGGATGGAATGCAGTGGCATGATCTCGGCTCACTGCAACCTCCGTCTCCTGGGCTCAAGCAATTCTTCTGCCTCAGCCTCCCAAGTAGCTGGGATTACAAGCGTGTGCCACCACGCTCGGCTAATTTTTGTATTTTTAGTAGAGACAGGGTTTCACCATGTTGGCCAGTCTGGTCTTGAACTCCTGACCTCAGGTAATCCACCCACCTCGGCCTCACAAAGTGCTGGCATTACAGGCATGAGTCACCACGCTCAGCCAAAACAAATTATTAAATAACAAATTATGTAAAGAACTTTTTAAATGAACAAACAACAAAGTACTAAGAACAGCCAGTTTGAAACAATAAAACATTGCTTTCACAAATTAAAAATCTAAGTATTAAAATGAAAACCAAATGAGTTAATTAAACAGCGTATTAGTCACAGCTAAAGACAGATTACCAAACTACATGCCAAATTGGAAGAAATTACCCAGAGTTAGGGAAATAAAAAATACTAAAGAGATTAAGGGATATTGAGAATAGACTGAGATGGACTCATACATGACTAACTTGAGTCCTAGTGGGAAACAATACAGAGAATAGAAGAGAAGCAATACATGAAGAGGTAAGGGCTGAGAATTTTCAAAAACAGATACAAGATTCAAATCTAGATTTAAGAAGCACAACGTACACCTACCAATATAAGCAAAAAGAAATCCACCCCTAGACTCATAGGCATTGTGGTAAATCGCAAAATAAAGCCAAAGAAAATATTTTAAAGCACAGAGAGCAAAGACAGACTACTACAATTAGCTCTGACTATAGAATTCTCACCAGTAACAAGCCAGCAGACAGTAGAATATTATCTTCGAACTATCAAGGAAACTTGTCAAGTGCCATCATATGCACAGCAAAACTATCCTTCAAGAACAAAGACGAAATCAAGATATTCCCAGCTAAATAACAGAGTTTATGACCAGCAGACGATCATCAAAGAAACCTCGTGCTTAGATAAGTTTATTTAAAAAAAAAAAAAAAAAAAAAAAAGAAAGAAACTTCAGGCCGGGCGCGGTGGCTCACGCCTGTAATCCCAGCACTTTGGGAGGCTGAGGCCAGTGGATCACGAGGTCAGGAGATCAAAACCATCCTGGCTAACACGGTGAAACCGCATCTCCACTAAAAATACAAAAAATCAGCCGGGCGTGGTGGCGGGCGCCTATAATCCCAGCTACTTGGGAGGCTGAGGCAGGAGAATGGCGTGAACCCAGGAGGCGGGGGTTGCAGTGAGCCGAGATCGTGCCACTGCACTCCAGCCTGGGGGACAGAGCAAGACAATGTCTCAAAAAAAAAAAAAAAAAAAAAGAAAGAAAGAAACTTCAAAAGAATATACCGTAGAAAAATGGAAAATGAGCTCAGAATGGAGATCTGAGATGTCAGATGAAATGACGTTCAAGTATTAAACACGTAAGTACCTGTCAGCAAACATTCCCTACGCTAAAAATAATAATAGTTTGCAACAGGATTTAAACAACAGTGGCCGGGCGCGGTGGCTCAAGCCTGTAATCCCAGCACTTTGGGAGGCCGAGACGGGCGGATCACGAGGTCAGGAGATCGAGACCATCCTGGCTAACATGGTGAAACCCCGTCTCTACTAAAAAAATACAAAAAAAAACTAGCTGGGCGAGGTGGCGGGCGCCTGTAGTCCCAGCTACTCGGGAGGCTGAGGCAGGAGAATGGCGTAAACCCGGGAGGCGGAGCTTGCAGTGAGCTGAGATCCGGCCACTGCACTCCAGCCTGGGTGACAGAGCAAGACTCCGTCTCAAAAAAAAAAAAAAAAAAAAAAAAAAAAACAACAGTGAGAAAATTAAAATCTCAAAAATTAGTGTTTAAGCTAAGGGCATGAGGAAGGGGAGGTCATTAAAGTACAGTTGACCTTTTGAACAATACGGGTTTGCACTGTGCAGGCTGACTTATACGTGGGCTTTTTTTTTTTTTAAACCAAACACAGATGAGGGATACAAAACCCACATATATACAGAAAGTCTCTCTCCCTCCCTCCCTTCCTCTCTCCTTCCCCTTCCTTCCAAGACAGAGTCTCACTCTGCCACCCAGGCTGGAATGCTGTGGCACCATCATAACTCACTGCAGCCTCGAACTCCTGGGCTCAAGCGATCCTACTGCCTCAGCTTCCCAAGTAGCTGGGTCTACAGGCCTGCACCACCATACCTGTCTAATTTTTTTATTTTTTGTTGAGACACTGTCTCACTTTGTTGTCCAGGCTCGTCTCGAGCTCCTGGCCTCAAGCAATCCTCCTGCCTCGGCCTCCCAAAGTGCTAGAATTACAGCTGTGAGCCACTGTGCCCAGCCCCGATTTTTCTTAAAGGCAGGTTCTGCTGGGTCAACAGCAGGATATGAATATATGCAGGCTGTAGTATACACGAGGGTCCTGGAACCAATGCTCTGCATATGTGAGAGATGATAAAGTCTTTGTCTTGGCAGGCAATTAAGATAAGGTTCATTCATCTTTGTTAATTTAACTCTATGATAATATCTCAAGAATAAACCACAAAAAGACTTCCAAACCAATACAGAGGAAAAATACCATAAGAAAAAAATCAAGTGAAAAAATCTTAATTATATTTTTAAAAAGAACAAAAAAGAAAAGGAGCACAGAAAGTGTAAACAGCCAGCACAAAGTAAAATGGCAAATATTCATTACAAATATATCAATAATCATAATCTATGTAAATGAATTAAACTTGCCAATTAAAAGACAAATAAGATTATTTTATAAAACATAAACTTCAGTTACATATTATTTACATAAGACATACCCAATGAATAGCACAAAAAGTTTAAAATGAGGACTAAAAAGGTTAAGTAAGCACCAGTCAAAAGTAAATAAGAATTACCATATCAGAATAAGGCTTATTTCAGCTGTTACCCACTGAAAGTAAGAGAAAGTTAACAACACATGGTCTTAATGAGGGAACAGGTATGAAATCTCAGCAAAGAAATAAAAAGTGGCCAGGCGTGGTGGCTCATGCCTGTAATCCCAGCACTTCAAGAGGCCATGGTGGGCCGATTGCCTGAGGTCAGGAGTTCGAAACCAGCCTGGCCAACATGGTGAAACGCTGTCTCTACTAAAAATACAAAAATCAGCCAGATGTGGTGGCAGGAACCTATAATCCCAACTACTCAGGAGGCTGAGCAGGAGAATCGCTTGAACCTGGGAGGCGGAAGCTGCAGTGAGCCGACTGTGCCACTGCACTCCAGCCTGGGCAACAGACTAAGACTCCATCTCAAAAAATTAAAAAAAAAAAACAAAAAAAGTATAAAATAGAAACAAATATAAATTCAAAATCAGAAAAGCTTGAAAAATTTTTTTTTTTTTTTTTTTTTTTTTTTTTTGAGACGGAGTCTCACGCTGTTGCCCAGGCTGGAGTGCAGTGGCGCGATCTCGGCTCACTGCAAGCTCCGCCTCCTGGGTTCACGCCATTCTCCTGCCTCAGCCTCCTGAGTAGCTAGGACTACAGGCGCCCGCCACCGGGCCCGGCTAATTTTTTTTTTTTTTTGTATTTTTAGTAGAGACGGGGTTTCACTGTGGTCTCGATCTCCTGACCTTGTGATCCGCCCGCCTCGGCCTCCCAAAGTGCTGGGATTACAGGCTTGAGCCACCGCGCCCGGCAAAAGCTTGAAAATTAAAACAAAAAATTCACTCTATGATCTTAACAGTAGATTGAATATGACACAGTCAATGAACTGGAAAACAAACCAGTAGGAATTATCCACACTGAAAAACAGAAAAAAAGACTGGAGAAAAATGAACAAACTCTCACAAACTTCTGAGATAATATCAATCATTATGACATGTATATAATCAGAAATGCAGGTGGAGGGGAAGAAAGTGAAACTTTAGCAGAGAAAATATCTGAAGATGCAATAACCAAAAACTTCCCAAATTTAACAAAAAATACTGACTTATAAATCCAAAAGACTCAGTGAACACTAAGTAGGATTAATACAAATAGAAATACACCTGAGCACACTGTAGATAAACTGCTGAAAACCAAAAAGAGAAAAATCTTGAAAGTAACTAAGAATAAACAACAATAACAACGACGACGATAACAGTAACACGACGGCCAACTGATTTTTTTTAATTGGAAAAACAAGTCAGGAAGTAATGTAACAACATCTATAATGCTCAAAGAGAACAATCAGCCCAGAACTCCACATGCAGCAAAAACATCCTTCGACAGTGAAGACAAAATAAAGACATGGTCTGATAAAAACTAAGGAAATTAATCCCCAGCAAATGATAACATAGAAAAATTAGGATCCACCAAAAAAAAAAAAAAAAATAGTACTGGAAGTGTTAAATGTGTGGATAAATGTAAAGAACTATCTTTCAATTTATTCTCTTAATTTCTTTAGAAGACACTCACTGGCTGTTGAAAGCAATAATAACACTGTATCATGGGGCTTATAATGTAGGTGTACATAAAATATATGACAGTAGGTTGTCACCTCTGTAATCCCAGCACTTTAGGAGGCCACGGGGGGTGAATCACTTGAGCCTAGGAGTTCAAGACTAGCCTGGGCAACATGGTGAAACCCCAACTCTACAAAAAGCACGAAAATTAACCAGGCATAGTGGCGCATGCCTGTAGTCCCAGTTACTTAGGAAGCTGAGGTGGGAGGATCGCTTGAACCTAGGAGGCGGAGGATACAGTATGCCAAGACTGTGACACTGCACTCCAGCCTGGGCGAGAGAGTAAGACCCTACATCATAAATACAAAAATAAATATAAATATATATGACAACAACAGCACAATGACTGGGTAGGGAATGGAACTGTGTTATTGCAATTCTTACATTTTATGAGAAGTGGTATGTTAATTCTAAGTAGGCAAGGGTAAGGATGCAACTGCAAAAAAAAAAAAAAAAGTCATTAAATGGAATACTAAAAAACATTCAATTAGCCCAAAAAGAAGTAGAAAAAGAGTAGCAGAAAAAAAAAAAAAGGACACCAGAAGACAAACAGTAAACTAGTAGATCTAAACCCAACTACAGTGAATTGTCATTATTCATAGTAGTTATACTCTATAAAATCATCATGAACACTGAGTTACCAAATATGGAACCACTGCTCTCGGGAAAATAGTACTAAGTCCCTGCAAGCCTCTGGTCCTGCTACCTTAGTCAACTGATCAATACCTAATCTTGTTTTGTATGTGTTTTTGTTTAAAACACTTCATTTAATATCTATTGTTAATTTACTTATATTAAACTCATGGCCAACAGCACTACAATTCTTGTCTGAGTGAAGCTTATCTAATACATGTATTTTCTCCATAGGCACATCACAGCCTCTTGCACTTGGGATCACTAGGTGGCACCTCAGCCCTACATTTGGGGTCATTTTAAACAGCAAAATCACCCCAATAGAAGTATAAAAATGTGGAAAATGTGGCACTGAACAGACTGGGAAAGAACCCTTTTAAAAATTTCTGTGGGTACACAGTAGGTGTATCTATTTATGAGGTACTTTAGATGTTTTGATACAGGTAAGCAATGTGAAATAAGTACATCATGGAGAATAAGGTATCCATACGCTCAAGAGTTTATCCTCTGAGTTATGAACAATCCAATTATACTCTAAGTTATTTTAAAATGTGCAATTATTATTGACTATAACCACGCTATTGTGCTATCAAATAGTAGGTCTTATTCATTCTTTTTTTTTGTACCCATTAACAATACTACCTTCCCTTCAGCCCCCCACTCCCCTTCCTAGCCTCTGGTAACCACCCTTCTACTCTCTACGTCCATGAGTTCAATTGTTTTGATTTTTAGATTCCACAAATAAGTGAGACCATGCAAGGCTTGTCTTTCTGTGCCTGGCTTATTTCACTTAACATAATGATCTCAAGTTCCATCCATATTGCTGCAAATGACTGGATCTCATTCTTTTTGACGGCTGAATAGTAAGTACTCCACTGTGTACCACATTTTCTTTATCCATTCATCTGCTGATGAACGCTTAGGTTGCTGGCAAATCTTAGCTATTGCAAAGTGCTGCAACAAAAATAGGAGTGCAAGTATCTCTTTGACATATTGATTTCTTTTATGGCGGGGAGGGGTGCATACCTAGCGGTGGGATTACTAGATCATATGATAGGTCAATTTTTAGTTTTTTGAGGAACCTCCAAAATGTTCTCCATAGTGGTTAATTTCCATTCATACCAACAGTGTATGAGGGTTTCCTTTCCTCCACATCCTCACCAGCATTTATTATTGCCTGTCTCTTGGATATGACATTTTAATCAGGTAAGATGATATCTCATTGTAGTTTTGATTTGCATTTCTCTGATGATCAATGTTGAGCACCTTTTCATATGTCTGTTTGCCACTTATACTTCTTTTGAGTAATGTCTATTAGAATCTTTTGCCCATTTTTAATTGGATTATTATTTTTTCCTGTAGAGTTAGTTGAACTCCTTATATACTCTGGTTATTAAGCCCTTGCCAGCTGGGTAGTTTGCAAGTATTTTCTCCCATTCTGTGTGTTGTCTCTTCCTTTTGTTGACTGTATCCTTCGCTGTGCAGAAGCAGCTTTTTAACTCGATGTGACCCCATTTGTTCATTTTTTCTTTGGTTGCCTACGCTTGTGGGATATTGCTCAAGGCATTTTTGCCCAGAACAATGTCCTGAAGATTTTCCCCAATGTTTCCTTGTAGTAGTTTCATAGTTTGAGGTCTTAGATTTAAGTCTTTAATCCATTATGATTTGATTTTTGTACACAGTAAGAGATAGGGGTCTAGTTTAATTCTTCTGCATATGGATATCCAGTTTTCCTAGCACAATTTATTGAAGAGACTGTCTTTTCCCCAGAGTATGTTCTTGGTACCTTTGTCAAAAATGAGCTCACTGTACATGTGTGGATTTATTTCTGCGTTCTTAGTTCTCTATTCTGTTCCATTGGTCTATGGGTCTGTTTTGATGCCAGTACCACGCTGTTTTGGTTACTGTATCTCCGTAGTATAATTTGAAGTCAGGTAATGTAATTCCTCCAGTCTTGTTCTTTTGCTTAGAACAGCTTTGGCAATTCTGGGTCTTTTGTTGTTCCACAAAAATTTTAGGATTTTTTTTTTCTGTGAAGAATGTCATTCATATTTTGGTAGGATTTGCATTTAATCTATAGACTGCTTTGAGTAGTATGGACACTTTAACAATACTGATTCTTCCAATCCATGAACATGTAATATTTTTCCATTTTTTGGGGTCCTCTTCAATTTCTTGCATCAGTGTTTTATAGTTTTCATTATAGAGAGCTTTCATTTATTTGGTCAATTCCTAGTTGTTTTATTTTATGTGTGGCTTCCAAACGGGATACTTTTTTATTTCTTTTTCACATTGTTCACTGGTGACAAACAGAAATGCTACTGATTTTGGTATGTTAATTTTGTATCCTGCAACTTCACTGAATTTACCAGTTCTAATAGTTTTCTTGTGGAGTCTTTTAGGTTTTTCCAAATACAAGATTGTATCATCTGTAAACAAGGATAATTTGACTTCTTCCTTTCCAATCTGGATACCCTTTATATCCTTCTCTTGTCTGACTGCTCTAGCTAGAACTTCTAGTACTGCGTTGAATAGCAGTGGTGACGGTGGGCATCCTTGTCATATTCCCAATCTTGGAGCAGGGGTGTCCAATTTTTGGTTTCCCTGGACCACACTGGAAGAATTGTCTTGAACCACACATAAAATATACTAACACTACGCCAGGTGTGGTGGCTCACACCTGTAATCTTAGCACTTTGGGAGGCTGAGGCAGGCAGATCACAAGGTCAAGAGATCGTGACCATCCTGGTCAACATGGTGAAACCCCATCTCTACTAAAAATACAAAAATTAGCTGGGTGTGGTGGCGTGCACCTATAATCCCAGCTATTCAGGAGGCTGAAGCAGGAGAATCACTTGAACCAGGGAGGCGGAGATTGTAGTGAGCTGAGATTGCACCACTGCACTCCAGCCTGGTGACAGAGCAAGACTGCATCTCAAAAAAAAAAAAAAAAAAAAAAAAAAATACACTAACACTAATGATAGCTGATGAGCTTTAAAAAAAATTGCAAAAAAAAAAAAATGTTTTAAAAAAGTTTACAAATTTGTATTGGACCATATGCGGCCCTTGAGCCACGGATTGGACAAACTTGCCTTAGAGGAAAGGCTTTCAGTTTTTCCCTATTCAGTATTATACTAGTTGTGAGTATGTCATATATGGCTTTAATTATGTTGAGGTATGTTCCTCCTATCCCCAGTTTTTTGAGGGTTTTTCAACATAAAGAGATGTTACATTTCATCAAATGTTTTTTCAGCACTAATTGAAATGATCACACGGTTTTTATCTCATTCTGTTGATATGATGTACCATACAAACTGATTTGCATATGCTGAAGCATCCTTGCATCCCAGGGATAAATCCCACTTGGTCATGTTGAATGATCTTTCTAATAATATATTGCTCAATTTAGTTTGCTAGTATTTCGCTGAGGATTTTTGTCTCAATATTCAGAGATATTGGCCTGCAGTTTTCTTTTCTTGATGTGTGGAAAAGGACCCTTGTTTTTCAAAGTATGAGAGCTGAAACAAGAAGGCAGAGTGTCACCTTATTTGACCTCAGTTGGGAAAAATATGTCAAGATAACTCAAATTTTTCGCTACTCTGTGCATGTCTGTGAATGACTACAGGAACACTGTAAGTATTGATTTAGGGGTTACAAATAAATTTTGCGATTTTCACATGTATGGAATCCTCAAGTAATGAGGATCAATTGTGTATCATTAAGGAGACTAAATAAATATTCCAATTAAAATGTACCGTTTTTTCAGATTGGGGAGAAGAAAAAAACAAGACCCAATTATGTCTACAAGAGATACCTTTTAAATATAAAGACACGGGTTAAAATAAAGAGGATGGAAAGATAAACCACACAGCACTAATAATAGAGTGAAAAGCACAACACTTTCCACAACTGACACAAGATAAAACTTTTAAAATCTAAACAGCCATATATCTATTAAGTAAGTTAAAATGGTTAGCCTACCCTTTTACAAAAAGAAAACTCAAAACTCAGATGGTTTCACTGGTGAAGTCTATCAGACACATGTGGAAGAAAATAAAGGAGTAAACAATTCCCAACTCATTTAGAAGGTTTGCATAAACCCATTACCAAAACATTTTTAATTATAAAAAAACTATAAAACATGACCATAGTTGATTAACACAGATGAAAACATCCTCAGCAAAACAATGGAAAGATCAAAATCAGTAACTTACAAAAATAATAATAATATATCATGATACTGCAGTATTTACTCCAGGAATATAAAATTTGGATTCACGTATAAAAGGCAATTTCATTTACCATAATACCAGAAGTGATGAAAGCATCTGACAAAGTTCCATATCCATTCTGGGTTAAAAAAAAAAAAAAATTTAGCACACCTACAAACAGAAAGAAATTTCCTCTATCATATAAACCTACAGCAAATAACATAATGAAATTCTGAGGACGTTCCCTCAAAGACTGGCAACATGGCAAAGATGGTGACAGAAATTGCACCAAGTCTATCCAACATTATAGCATACAGAAGATCCTATTAAATGTAATAAGCAAGGAAAAGAAATACTATGCATAAATATTTGAAAGGAAGTTATAAAACTTTCTTTTCAGAGGCTAATTGTTAACAAATAAATTCTTAAGAATTATGTCAGTCTAGCAAGATTCATCTAAGTAAGTTTGGCAAAGTTGCAGGATGGCAGGTCAATATACAGAACAATTGTATTTCTTTTTTTTTTTTTTTTTTTTGAGAAGGAGTCTCGCTCCACCCCCCAGGTTGGAGTGCAGTGACCAGATCTCAGCTCACTGCAAGCCCCGCCTCCCAGGTTCACGCCATTCTCCTGCCTCAGCCTCTCGAGTAACTGGGACTACAGGCGCCCGCCACCTCGCCCGGCTAGTTTTTTGTATTTTTTAGTAGAGACGGGGTTTCACCGTGTTAGCCAGGATGGTCTCGATCTCCTGACCTCGTGATTCGCCCGTCTTGGCCTCCCAAAGTGCTGGCATTATAGGCTTGAGCCACCGCGCCCAGCCGAACAATTGTATTTCTATCTTCCACCAACAAAATGAAATTTTAAAAACATTTCTTAATACCAAAAAGCAAATTACTTAAGAATAAACTTAACAAAAGACATGGAAGCCCCGTATACTGAAAACCACAAAACACTGCTGAAATTAAATACCTAAGTAAATGAAGATACATACCATGTTTGTAATTTGAAAATTTCAACACTGTCAAGATGTTGATTCTGCCCAAATCACAATTCCAACTACATTCCCACCAGGCACTTTTATAGAAATTAGGCTTTTGATTCTAAAATGTATATGAAAATTCAAAGGACCTAGAACAGCCAAACAATCTCGAAAAAGAACAAAGTTGAATGATTTAAACTATCTGACTTCAAGGCTTCTTACAGAGCTACAATAATCAAGAGAGTATTGTGCTGCCCTAAAGACAAACAAACAGATCAAGAGAACAGAATACAAAGTCCAGAAACAGACTCACACATATACAGTTAACTGATTTTCAGAGGAGGCATCAAGGCAATTCAACGGGGAATGAAAAGCCTTTTCAACAAACCATGCTAGATCAGTTGGATATCCAATACAGAAAAATGATGAACTTCAACCCCTATCTCAAACTATTGATAAAAAATAATTTGAGATTGATCATAGATCTAAACCTAAAGCCAAAACTATAAAACTTCTAGAAATAAATATAGCATATATTTGCACAGAGTGTGGGCAAGATGCAAGAAAAGCATTTGACAAAATTCAACCTAAGGAAGATGCAAGAAGTACCACTCCCTCATGGTGTTAAATTAATACGGATAGAATCAATATGAAATCATAGTTGCTAATATGTAAGTGTGTATACATAGGTGTTGCTAGGGTATGAATGTGTCCCCCGAAATTCTCATGTTGAAACTTAATCACGGTCTGGTATCCTGGCTCAAGCCTGTAATCCTAGCACTCTGGGAGGCCAAGGCAGAAGAACTGTTTGAGCTCAGGAACACAAAACTAGCCTGCATAACACAGTGAGGCTTCATCTCTACTAAAAATAAAAATAAAATTAAAAAAAAAAACTAGCCAGGCATGGTGGCATGCACCTTAAAGCGTCCCAGCTTAAAAGTCCCAGCTACGCAGGAAGCTAAGGCGGGAGGATCACTGGAGCTCAGGAGGTCAAGGTTGCAGTGAGCACTACTGCACTCCAGCCTGGGTGATAAAGTGAGACTCTGTCTCTAAACAAAAAGAGAAAAGAAAAACAAAGAAACTAAATTGCCAATGCTAATATTAAGACTCGAGGACTTCACGGAGGTGATTAAATCATGAGGGCACAGCCTTAATGAATGGGATTAGGGACCTCATAAAAGAGCCAGAGGGTGAAATAAGCCAGGCACAAAAAGACAAACATCACATGTTCTCACTTATTTGTGGAATCTAAAAATCAAAACAATTGAACTAATGAACATAGAGAGTAGAAAGATGGTTACTGGAGGCTGGGAAGGGTAATGGGGGGCTGTGGGGAAGGTGGGGATGGTTAATGGGCACAAAAAAAAAATAGAAAGGATGAATAAGACCTACTATTTGATAGAACAACAGAATGACTATAGTCAATAATAACATATATTTTAAAATGAGAGTGTAATTGGATTGCTTGTTACACAAAGGATAAATGCATGAGGGGATGGATACCCTATTCTCCACGATATGATTATTTCACATTGCATGCCTGTATCAAAACATCTCATGCACCTCATAAATATATACATACCTACTATGTGCCCACAAAAATTAAAAATTAAAAATATTATTTAAAAAAAGGGCTGGAGGGAGTTAGCTCCCTCTTTAGAGACCCTATCTCTAAAAAAATTGTTTAATAAAAAATTAAAACATGGATATACACATATGTATTTACACACACACAAACATATCCTAGCTGTGGCCACTGAGTAGGCCTAGAAATAATGACACACCAGTTGCAATAAGCACGTCATATATCCAGATCTTGATTTCCAAATACCATTCATTCCTCACTAATAGTAACAATGCTCCTCTAAGAAAAGCTAATTTGAGGCCGGGTGCGGTGGCTCACGCCTGTAATCCCAGCACTTTCGGAGGCCGAGGCGGGCAGATCACGAGGTCAGGAGATCAAGACCATCTTGGCTAACACAGTGAAACCCCGTCTCTACTAAAAATACAAAAAAAAAAAAAAAAAAAAAAAAAAAAAAAATTAGCTGGGCGTAGTGGCAGGCGCCTGTAGTCCCAGCTAGTCAGGAGGCTGAGGCAGGAGAATGGCGTGAACCCGGGAGGCAGAGCTCATAGTAAGCCCAGATCGCACCACTGCACTCCAGCCGGGGGACAGGGCAAGACTCCTTCTCAAAAAATAAATAAATAAAAAGAAAAGCTGATTTGAGGGGTGGGTCACACACAATGAGCCCAAAGCATCTTTTTGCACCAGAAGGTAAATAAGTACTCAAAGAATTGTGGAGACATATAAAAAGAACACAGAAGCCAGTCTGAAAGAGTTTACACAGACCAAATTTGGGACGATTTTAGTATCAAAATAATCACAGTAATGAATTACAGACCACTAAATACATATATGAATCATTCAAATAAATAATTGAACAAATAAATAAATGGGGCGTGGAGGGAGGAGGGAAAGGTCTTCCTTACAGTAGAATGCCAGTCAATAGCTACAGAAGGAAGCATGCAGTTGGAAAGTCATCATTGGAGGCTAAAACTTGTGGGTGAAAGTTTGATGAGGAACACGATATATCACAGTGTCAATACATATTAACTTCAAAGAGAAAAACAGTATCACCGCAGTAGAGAAATCTGGCAGATACCAACTTAACCAACTGTTTGATGTTATCAGCAATACTGGAACAAACTGACATCAGGTTGCTCCTAATATGTTGCACTGAGAAAAATAAAAATCACTTTTTTGTTATCCTTGCATAAAATGCATGAACTGAATCTAACCATGAGGAAACTTCAGACAAGTAAAAAATGAGGGACATTCTAAAAAAATAACTGATCTGTATTCTTCCAAAAGATCAATGTCAAGAATGACAATGAGAGGTTAACAAAGTACTCCAGATTAAAGGAGACTAAAATATGACAATTAATTTCACAGTGATTCTGGACTGGATACTGGACATGGAAAACAAAAGGGCAATAAAGGACATTATAGTATTGAAATTGCACTATAAATCAAATAACAACACTGTACCAATTGTTAAATTCCTTGACTGGTAATTTTACTGTGGTTACACAAGAGAATACCCTGGCTCTTAGAAATACATGTTGAAGTGTTCTTAGGACTTATACAACTTAAACTCAAATGAATCACAAAAAAATGCATTTATATATATGCATATAAAGAAAAGGGGAAAGAGTGATAAAGCTAACAAGGTAAAATACAAACAACTGGTGAATCTTAGTAAATAATATGTAGTAATTCCCTATACTCTTTGTGGTTTTTTTTTTTTTGAGACACGTAATCTCAGTTCACTGCAACTTCCACCTACGGGGTTCAAGCGATTCTCCTGCCTCAGCCTCCCGACTAGCTGGGATTACAGGAGCCTGCCACCATGCCCAGCTAATTTTTGTATTTTTAGTAGAGATGGGGTTTCACTGTGTTGGCCAAGCTGGTCTTGAAACCCCTGACCTCAGGTGATCATCCTGCCTCAGCCTCCCAAAGTGCTGGGATTACAAATGCGAGCCACCGCGCCCGGCCTGTGTACTTTTTCTGTAAGTTACACATAAAGCAAAAGACATAAACTAGGTAAGCTGTTTTTTTACAAAAATGATAGACAAAAAGCCCTACCCTTCATATATAAAGAAGCTATATAAAGCAAATTGCTTTTAAAAAACACTGTAACACCTCCAAAAGATTAATAGGAAAAGGACATGTACAGTCAATTGCAAAAAAGAAGCTAATGAACTTTTAAAGGAAAACAAAAACAAAAAGTCAATGAAAGATGAGATGTTTTCCACCTGTTAAACCGATGACGTTTTCTTTTTAGAAAATATCAACACTGGCAAGGATGCCCTAAAATGGCCACTCAACACCTTGCTAGTGGAAGCATTAATTAGAATCCTTTAGGAAAGCAGTTCAGCAATATGAATCAACAGCCTTAAAAATATCCACACCAGGCCAGGCACAGTGGCTCACGCCTGTAATCCTAGCACTTTGGGAGGCAGACGCGGGTGGATTACCTGAGGTCAGGAGTTCGAGACCAGCCTGGCCAACATGGTGAAATCCTGTCTCTATTAAAAATACAAAAGTTAGCCAGATGCAGTGGTGGGCACCTGTAATCCCAGCTACTCGGGAGGCTGAGGCAGGAGAATTGCTTGAACTCGGGAGGCAGAGGTTGCAGTGAGCCGCGATCATACCACTGCACTCCAGCCTGCAAGAATCCGTCCCCCCCAAAAAAAAAAATCCACACCATTCTAGTTAATAACACTATCTGAAAGAAATAATCTAAACTATGGACTAAAATTTATGCTGAAGATATTCATCAAATGATAACTGTAATAGCAAAACTCTTTGAAACAATCCATGTTAAACAATACAGAAATCATTAAGTAAACCACTTAGGATATAACCACAAAATGCAATATGCAGTCATTAAAAGTTATTTAAAATCAGAAAATATGACATAATAAATGTTAAGAGAATAAAGTTTACAAAATGGGCAGTTAGGATGATCTTAAGTAAAAAAAAAAAAAAAATTCATAAAGCTCAGAACAGACATATTATAAACAGTGACTGTTTGAAAATGAATATAAGCAGGGAATGTGAACACTTGTCCCAGTCTCCAGTTTATGAGATCTTACCCCTCACCACCTGTGAACTACCACTGCTTACATGACGGTGCCTGTCTCACTCCCTGTGCACTCCAAGTATTTCTTGAGGCCATAGTATCATAACTGGCTGCATTCAGTAAACATCTGCTGCTTCAAATTTATAAACTCTCCCACCTCATTTCATACATGTAAAAAATGGATCTAGCTATTTAAGTCACCTGAAAATTGAAACTATACTGAACATGAAGTTCGTCAAGAACAGGTTTCACTTTTCTCTGCTTCTTTCAAATAAAAACATTAAGGAGGAAACATGCTTGGAGCTTTCTTTCGTTAACAACAGAATCCAAGGCAGGCTTGAGACAATATAAAGATACCACATACCTAATTAGTACTGTGCGCTAGGACCACCAGTGATGTCGTCGGTTTATTTTCAAGTCAAAGAACATTTGCTTTAGCAGTCTAATCTTAGCTACCACAAAAAAAAAAAAAAAAAAAAAAAAAAAAAAAAAAAAAACCACACACACACACACACACTCACACACACCCATCTGTGTGCTGCAGTGCTCAGCCACTACCCAAGGCCATACCTGACTCCAGCTCCGCCGTATTCCCCACTGATTCCACCTTCTACTTGGCAACTTCTGCCTAATTAGCTGAGCAGAGCACAGTCAGGCTAGAGGAGGCTGTGAGCAAGGCTGGGAACATGGAGAAACCAGACAAGAGTAGGAAGACCTTAACCGTGGCAGAGGGCCAACTGAGCGGCATTCGTAAGTCTGTGGTTGTCAACAGGAGCAATTTATCACCCCAGGGGATTTTGCCAGTGTCTTGGAGATATTTTTAATTGCCACAACTGTGGGGGTGCTAATGGCGCCTAGTAGGAAGAGGCCAGGGATGCAACTAAACATCCTACAATACAAAGAACAGTTCCCCACAACAAAGAATTATCCAACCCCAACTCTCAACAGAGTTAAGGTCAAGAAATCCTACCACAGACTGATGCATTCACTAGTACAGTGGAGTCTACTGTACAGTACAATTCAGCAGGAACAAGACACCCAGTGGTTAGAGGAGACCTGAGGTAGTTCAGGAAATGTAAACACACACATTACCTCCTCACTCAGATGCTAAGGTGACCAAAATTCTACCTCAAGAATTGGGAATGAGGGCATTGTAATTAATTAATTAATTTAATAAAACTAGTAAGAATGCTTTTTTCCCCCAAAGGCTTGCTCCTATAAATATCTTATATTTAAAGACTGCTTCACAGCAAAAACTGTAAGATAATACTATCAAAATTGCCCAGACTGGTAAACATCTCCAGAAAACTTGGCAACACACATAGTCAATGACAAATTTAGTTGTGTATCTCAACAGGACCTAAAAACTCAAACTCAAAGTTCCCAGCTTAGTTTAAGGGGAAGTGTCAAGTTTTCAAAGATCACTCAAAAAGAAGAAAAGGGCTGCTTTCCCAGATGAATCATCAAGAACTACACAAGACTTAGAAGAGTAACATTTCAAAACTGAGAACACTACACTTAGGCATTTCAACCAAAAAAAAAAAATGCAAATTTTTAAAAAAAGTGTATGAATCATCATTATTAAAATTTGGTTAAAGTCATGACCAATGAGTCAAGCCATAATAGGTTTTTTAAAATTATTTTAACAACCTTATGCCATTGATTTCCACCTGTGGGAGGCCAGGTTAGAGAAGTCATCTGGTAGTATCCCTGGCTGGCTGGGGCTTAAATAACTTCAACCTGTCTCTAAAGCATCATTTTGCCTATCTACCTTGACCTCTGTCCTTTCAGTGTCAGGAAATACCCATCACTTAGGGTGGCCCACTTCAATGTTGGACAGGAATTAACTGTTAAGAGTGTGTCTGTTACGCTGAATCAAGAGAACCTCCCGTTCAACTACAGGTATTAGTTTTGAATCACGTGAAACGAGCCTAATTATTCTCTATACAGCAGCCCTTCAAGTTTCCATATTATCTTGTCTTTCTCACCCAAGCCTTTTTCTTCTCCAAGTTATAAAATGCACTCTCCCCACAAGCTGTTACAGTTAGCTATTTAAGTGATACAATTAAGATTCAACAGGAGACCAAAAAAACCAGAATGGCAGAACTGAGAGGAATCAGAGACCAGCCAGTTCAAACCTAATTCCATTTTTAAAAATGAGTAAACAAGGCAGAGAGAAGCAAGGCTGCTTGTCAGAGGTCAAGCTATTCAGAAAAGTCAGGAGCAGAATTCAAGTTTCCTAACTCTTTTGCCCCTCAGAACTGTACACCAAGTTGTACAGATGTTGTGTGAAAGGACTGACAGTTTTTGTTTTATGAAAATACACAGACTGAGAGAAAAGATGATCCATCTAGCAAGAATTTGTATTAAAAAGTGATGCAGGTGAAAAAAACTAGGTAATTTAACTTAAAAATTACATAAGAAAGGAAATGTAGTCACAGACTACTACCTGATTTGCAGATGAATGGTTGTCACTAAATATTTCTTATTGATTTCACTAAAAATAGGGATGTAACCATAGTCAGAGTGGGAAGAGGCAAATGAGGAGTTTAAGATGTCCAAATCCTCAACTATCAAAATAAGAAGGCAATGCATAACATTTAAAGTGGATAAATAAATAACAGTGGAATAACATGTTTAGAAATATTAAAAATAGGTACTGTAACAAGAAAAGTTTGCCTCTATTTTTCATTGTAAGACTTTATGCTCCCTATTTTTAAAGTGTCCAAGTATTATTTTGATAAAAATTTCAACATTAATTTTAAGATACAGAAAAATAAGGGACTGGTAATAGATAATGTCGTAGGCAGGTGAACAGGGGAAAGAGCACCAAAACACCATTAGTCGGAGTACAGATTGAAATGAAAATGGGACAACCAACTATCCAATTTAAATCCCCTTTGACCAGGCAATTCCACTTCTAGGGCTCTAGACTGTAAGAATACATCCATAAATGTTCAAAAACATATATACAAGAATGATCACTGTGACACCATTTTAAAAAATACAAATCAGAGCACACTAAATATCCACTAACAGGGGAAGGGTTGAATAATTCACAAATATATGTACCCGTATATTCTTCATTCATCCCACAAAAATTTATTGATTGCTAGGTACTAAGTACAGAATAGTAAACAAAAGTCAACCGGCAAAGGAATACTACATAATTATTAAAAGGGAGAATGCAGATCTGTATGTACTGATCTAGGTGAAAAAGCATACTTCAAAATATATGTAGTATGATCCCACTTTTATTAAAAGACCCAGTATAACTAGATGAGACTTTTTCTTTATGTACTTACAGTATTTGAATTTTTTAGCATTGTAATATTACCTGTGTAAGCTCCTTTAAAGACAATAAAGACATTTGCTTGTCAGATTGAATAAAAGTAGTAACAAAAGAAAGCAAAAAAGAATGGAGGGAAGGAAAGAATCTACTTTTTGTAAGTCTCTCTATACAGTAAAACAGGGAAGATGCACATGATTTTCACTTCCAGATTTTACCAATATATATGCAGTCTTTATATATATCTTCAAGAAATTCTCTCACACATTCACAAGGAGAACTAAGAAACAATCTAAATTTTCATCAATGAAAGAATGAACCAATTGTGATCTATTCATACAATAAAACACCATACAGTAGTTATTAAAACTCAAACCACAAAAGCACAAATCTGAGGGAAAACCTCATGTGTTAGAGAGTACATACAGAATAAAATTATTTATGTAAAACTTTTTAAAAAGCAACCAAAAAAACTGTCTTTACTTATAAATATGGACCCATAGATTAAAAACACCATGAGATACCACTTCTCAGCCTAAATATCTGACAATATTGAGTGACAATATTAACGACACGGAACAAGAACTCCAATGTCTGCTAAGGTAAATGTATACTGGCACCACCACTGCAGAAAACAACATATTATATAGAGTGGTAGTGAGAAATCTAAAGATAGTCCCCCAAGATTCCTGCCCCTGGTTATTCAAATACTAATTTGAGTATAGCTGTGAAACGACCATGGAGATAAAATAGAAAGAGTAATCTAGATTATCCCAGTGGACCCAATCAAATCATATGAGTCCTTAAAAGTAGAGAATGGGGCCGGGCGCGGTGGCTCAAGCCTGTAATCCCAGCACTTTGGGAGGCCGAGGCGGGCGGATCACGAGGTCAGGAGATCGAGACCATCCTGGCTGACACAGTGAAACCCCGTCTCTACTAAAAAAATACAAAAAAAAACTAGCCGGGCGAGGTGGCAGGCGCCTGTAGTCCCAGCTACTGGGGAGGCTGAGGCAGGAGAATTGCGTGAACCCGGGAGGCGGAGCCTGCAGTGAGCTGAGATCCGGCCACTGCACTCCAGCCTGGGCGGCAGAGCGAGACTCCGTCTCAAAAAAAAAAAAAAAAAAAAAAAAAAAAGTAGAGAATGGTCTCCATCTAGAAAAGGAAAAAAATATTAGAGAGATTCAAAGCATGAGAGAGATTCAACCTCCTACTGCCAGCTTATAAGACGAAGAAAGAAAGAGGGTCACAAGGCAAGGAACGAGTGGCCTGTAGAAGCTGAGAATGACCACCAGCTGACATCCAGCAAGGACACATGGACCTTAGTCCTACAACCATATGAACTGAATTCTACCAACAACCCAAATAAGTGTGGGAGTTGATTTCTCTCCAGAGCCTGTAGAAAAGAATGCAGCCCTACTGACAACTTGATTTCAGCCTCATAAAACCCATAGCAGATAACGCAGCCAAGCCTACTGCACTTTTGACCTATAGGACCATGAGATTTTAAAATGTGTGTTGTTTTAAGCCTCTAAGTTTGTGGTAATTTGTTATATAGCAACAGAAAACTACCACTTCTAGAAAAGTTGAAGAAATGCATTATCCTACAACCCAGCAACTATACACCTGACCATACGCAAAGAGAAACTCTTACCCAAGAGCACAAAAAGACATGCACAATGTTCACATCACCATTGCTCATGACAGATTTAAAAAAAATTGACAATCCAGTCATTCATCAATACTACAAAGGACTAATTGTGGAATATTCATAATGTAACACAATAAGACAAGGAGATACCAATGAACTACAGCCATACAAAAATACGAATGAGTCTCAAATCTCACATTATACAGAATAAAAAAGCAAATGAAAGTACACACACAATACAATTCTAGTTATAAAGTTCAACGCATGCAGGGCAAAACAACACATTTCAAGATACAAATGTTATAAAACTATAGCAATTAAACAATAAAAACAAAATTCAGGGTAGCAGTTATGTCTCTGGGGACATAACAGAATGGGATCAGAGAAGAGAGACCAAGGGCATCAAAAGTAATGTAGATTGTTCCTAACTGGTGATTACAAAGTAATAGCACTTGGCCAGGCGTGGTGGCTCACGCCTGTAATCCCAGCACTTTGGGAGGCCGAGGCGAATGTATCACAAGGTCAGCGAATCGAGACCATCCTGGCTAACACGGTGAAACCTCGTCTCTACTAAACATACAAAAAATTAGCCGGGCATGGTGGTGGGTGCCTGTAGTCCTAGCTACTCAGGAGGCTGAGGCAGGAGAATGGCGTGAACCCTGGAGGTGGAGCTTGCAGTGAGCAGAGATGGCGCCACTGCACTCCAGCCTGGGTGACAGAGCAAGACTCCGTCTCAAAAAAAAAAAAAAAACCACAAAATAACAGCACTTACATTCTATACAAAATTTATAAATATTGTAATATCTACTCAATATTTGAAAAAAAAATCTAGATAATCAAACTTCTATATAACAAAAAAACTTTTTTCTTTTCTTTTGCAAAGATATGTTCATTGAAAGGACTAATTAAAATAATATAAAAAGTCCAATCATTTTTTTTAATCACCTAAAATTCTCACCACCTAGACATAATCAGTAACAATTTGCTTAACATCCTTTTAGGCATTTCCTATGAGTATACATACATTTAAATATTTTACATAAAATCTCAGTATATATATACATAGGTATATGTTCTGTCTATAAATGTTTAGACCCTTTTGAAAAACAACTATATTAAGACATAATTTACATAAAATAAAATGCACCCATCTTAAGTACAATGTTAAGTTCTGACAAAAGTGTATAAAAAGTGTATATTTAGTATAACCACCACCCAATCAAAATACAGAGAATTCCATCACCATAGAAAGTTCTCTTCTGCTCCTCTGCAGTCAATCCCCACCCCTACCTATAACCTCAGGCAACCACTAATCTGCTTTCTTAATGTTTTGGTGGTTCTAGAATTACATATGAATCAAATCATACAGAATGTAGTCTTTCGTCTGGCTTCTTTTGCTCAATATAATGTTTTTAATTTCATAGAGTGACACTGTGCAATTCATTCCTTTTTTCTCCTGAGTAATAGTCCATTGCAGACTTGATAGACTATACCGTTTCCAGTGTTGAGCACTGAGTATTGTTGTACAAGTCATTTGTGAATTTAAGGTTTTATTTTATACCCAGGGGTGTAATGTCTAGGTCATACAGTAAGTGCAAGTTTAAGTTAATAGGAAACTGTTAAACAGTTTTCCAAAGTGCCTGTACACTCCTATCAGCAATTTATGTAAAATTCTGATTGCTCTACGTCCTCAGCAACGCTTGGTATTGTTAGTCTTTTTCATTTTGACCATTCTTGTAGGCAAAAAGTTGTTCATAATTATAATTTCCTTTAATAACTAAATATGTTGAGAATTTTTAATATGTCTACTAGAATTTCAAATACCTTCTTTTGATAAGTTGCTCCACAATTTTTTTTTTTTTTTTTTTTTTTTTTTTTTTTACCAATTTTGCCATTTGAGTTCTCTAACTTCTTACTAATTTATTGAAGTTTTTTATATAATGCTGGGTAAAAGTCCTTTGTCACATATATAAATTGTCAACATTTGCTCCCAGTCTATAGTATACTGTTTCTTTTCCTTAACAATGTCTCCTAAAGTGCAGGAGATTTAATTTTATTGAGTAATAAAAATTTAATTTTATTGAGTCAATAAAAATTTAATTGTATTGAGTCCAATTTAACATTTTTAAAATGTTGTAGTTAGTGCTTTTTGTACCATATATAAGACTAAATGGTTTCTCCCTCAAATTGACCACAAAACACGGATATCTGCTCTCACCACTTCTATCATAATATTGGACTTGAGGTCCTCACAAGTGTAATAAGGCAAAAAAAGAAACAGAAAGCACATGATTAGAAAAGAAAATGTAAAACTGTCTTTATTCAATGACTGTATGTGGAGAAAATCCAACCAAAAGACTACCAGAACTAGTAAGTGGATTTAGAAAGGCCACAAGACACAAAGACAATATACAAAAATCAGCTGTATTTTTACATATTAGCAAGGAATACTTGAGAAATGATTTTTTAATCCCATTTACAATGGCATTAAAAATGTAAGATATTAAGATATAAATTCAACAAAATATGCACAGGACCTGTACACTGCAAAACTAAAAAACATGTTGCAAGAAATTAAAGAACTAAATAAATGGAGAGCTATAACATGTTCATGTAGTGGAAGGTTCAATGACATTAAAATAGCAATTCTCCATAAACTGATCTACAGAGTCAAGGCAATCCCAACTGAAATCCCAAGTTGTTTTTTTTTTTTTTTTTTAAACTAACAAGCTGATTTTAAAATACTTTTGAAAACACAAAGGACCTAGAATACCCAGAAAATTTTTGAAAATAAAGAACAAAATTGGAGGATTTATACTAACCAATTTCAACCTTTACATAAAGTTATAGAAATAAAGACAATGTGGTACCAACATAAGAACAGACAGCAAAAGCAACAGGAGAGAGTCCAAAAGCAGATCCACACATACATCACCAGTTTACTTTCAACAAAAATGCCAACAGAACTCAATGGGCAAAGGATAGAGAAAGGGGAAGAAACTCAATAGGGAAAGAACTACCTTTTCAACAAATGATATTTAAAAATGTATATTAGACCAGCTAGCTTGAGCCCAAGGCCTCCTCAGGCAAAAAAAATAAAATTAAAATTAAAATTAAAAAATTGTTTATTCATAAAGGAAAATAAAGAACCCAGACCCATAGCTCATACCAAACACTCTATCAACCCCTAAAAATTGATCATGAACCTTAATATTGGAGCTAAAACTATAAAACCTCTAGAATAAAACACAGGAGAAAATTCAGCAGGCTTTTTTTCACATAACATTTCAGCTATCCTTACATGCTAATAAATATATTTTTTTCACTTTGTCAAAGGTAAGAAAAAAAGGAGAAAATCCTTACAAACTTTGAAAACATCTCTTCATTTCTTAAATGAAATTTCGAAATGCTTTCCTTATCCATATGGTCATACAACATTTCTTCAACTGAAGAACAGAAATATTCACAGGAAAAGAACAAAAATCTTTTTAACCTCCTTTCATATAGTTCCTACAAGAATGGGTTGGCTTCTATGAGACTGTAGTTTTGCCTCGATGATTCTTTTTTGAGTGCCTTTTCTGAAGTCATAATATCTCCCAACATATTAATACCACTTATAAGTTTTAAATATAAAACAGTTACCAGAAAACCATGACAATATGTGAAATGTTATGTACTGCTATATTGTCTTAAAATTGCCTGTTTTGGTTGATAAAGACTTGTAATGTATTATACAGAGATAACACACTTTCAAAATTGTAATAAAAGGAATTTTAGCCATTTTAAGTATAATTTATCCCCAATAATTTACACGATATCTCAATAAATGTGTGCATCATTGCCTATTGGTTATGAATTGTGGTTAACAAAATAAGGAACGAAAGAATCCATTATAGGCCGGGCGCGGTGGCTCACGCCTGTAATCCCAGCACTTTGGTAGGCCGAGGCAGGTGGATCACGAGGTCAAGAGATTGAGACCATCCTGGCTAACACAGTGAAACCCCGTCTCTACTAAAAATACAAAAAATTAGCAGGGCACGGTGGCGGGCACCTGTAGAAGGCTACTCGGAAAGCTCAGGCAGAAGAATGGCGTGAACACGGGAGGTGGAGCTTGCAGTGAGCCGAGATCTCACCACTGCACTCCAGCATGGACCACAGAGCGAGACTGTTTCAAAAAAAAAAAAAAAGAATCCATTATACTATAATTTAGTAATTTAGCCACCACAGTTTTCCAGAAAACTAAAATTAAAAAAAAACATATTGCAATGCTGCTACTTATGTATGAGTGATTTAATACTGCATACAAGTTACCCCAAAACTCAGTAGTTTAAAACAATGGACATTTATTCACAGTTACCACAGGCCAGAAATCTAGGCACAGCTTAGCTGGGTACTTCTGGGTCAAAGTCTATCAGGGGATTGCACTCAAGCTGCTGGCCAAGCTGTGGGATCCTCTGAAGGCCTCTATGTATGAAAAGGATATGCTTTCCATCTCACTCACATGGTTATAGGCAAGTCTCAGTCCCTACCACCTGGGATTCTCCAGGAGGCATAAAACATGGCATCTTTGTTAAAAAAAAAATTTCCTTCTTTCCATCAATGGCTTTTTTGCAGGTGTGCAATTCAATAGTTTTTAGCAAATGCACAGAATTGTACAACCATCACCATAATCAATTTTAGAATATTTTCATCACCCCAAAAAGAAACTCAGTCCTCTTTAGCAGTCAAACCCATTTTTCCCCAACCCCTACCCCAACACCAGTTCTAGGCAACCAGTACTCTATTATCTGAGTCTATATTTGTATTCTGGACATTCCATATACCTGTAATCACACAATTTGTGGCCTTTTGTGACTTTATCACTTAGAAAGTTTTCAAAGTTCATCCATTTGTAGCATGAGTCAGTATTTAATTCCTTTTTATTCCTGAATAATAGTCCACTGCATGGATAAACCACATTATTTAAACCATTCATCAGTTGATGTATGTTTGAGTTGTTTCAACATTTTGGCTACTATGGCTACTGCTACTGTGAACATGTACATACAAATTTTTGCGTAGATATGTTTTCGTTTCTCTTGGGTATATACCTAGGAGTGGAACTGCTTTGTCATGCCTTATCCCATATTTAGCCATTTCAAGAACTGCCAGACTGTTTCTCAAAGCAGTTGCTCCACTTTACATTCCAACATGTAGATTCCAATTTCTCCACGTCACCAACACTTATTATTACCTTTTTTATTATACATAGCCATCTTAGTTTACTAAGATGGTTACTTAGACGGTCACTTAGTAACCGTCTTAGTTACTTAGTTGGTGTGACATGGTATCTTACTGTGGTTCTGATTTCCATTTATATGGTGACTAATGATGTAAAACATCTTTTCATGTGCTTACTGGCTATTTGTATGTCTTGTCTGAAAAACTGTCTACTCAAATCCTTTGTCCATTTTTTTTAGTTATTTTTCCTTTTATGACTGAAGTATAAGAGTTCCTTAAATACTCTGGATACTAGACCTTTAATAGATACACGGTTTCTCATACCAAACACTGGGGAGCAGGTAGACAGGATAAAAACAGGAACTCTCACACTGCTTATAGGACAGTAAAACAGTACAACTACATTGGAAAGCAATATGTATTTAGTAAAGTTACTGGTGTACACACCTGACAAACAACAACTGCAATCCTAGACGTATATTCCAGAGAAATTCTTACCTTTGAAGAAAAACATGGATGAAACTTGGTAACTAATTTTAAAAGTTGCAGGAAAAAAAATCCATATAGCATGATGCCATTTATATAAAGTTTAAAAATATGCATAAGCAAACAGTATTTTGGGGGATATACATGTATAAAGTAAAATAACATTATCAAGAAAGCAGGCCAGGTGCAGTGGCTCACACCTGCAATCCCAGCACTTTGGGAGGCTGAGGCAGGCAGATCACTTGAGGTCAGGAGTTTGAGACCATTCTGGCCAACATGGTGAAAGCCTGTCTCTACAAAAATACAAAAATTAATAGGGCATGGTGGCACATGCCCATAGTCCCAGCTACTCGGGAGGCTGAGGCAGGAGAATCGCTTCAACCCAAGAGGCAGAGTTGCAATGAGCCAAGAGGGCGTCACTGTACTTCATCCAGCCTGAGTGACAGAGCAAAACTCTGTCTCAAAAAAAAAAAAAAAAAAGAAAGTAAAGAAATGATAGACACAGAATTCAGCATGCTGGTTACTTTTGAGAGGAAGGAAGAAGTACACAGGAGGTTTCAAGGCTATTGGTAATGTTCTATTTTTTCAATACATACTTTTATACGCGTGACACATTTAATAAACACTTTTTCAAAGAGCTTCACTGACAACTGAAGGTCTTTTTAATACAGAAAGACACCAAAGCAGTTCAAAGCAAATATAAAGCAGATGAGAACATCACAGTGAACCAAAAACCACATATACACAATATTGTAAAGTATTTTAAATCCAACAAAGCGTATGTTTTGTAGAACTGAGAAGACAGATTCCCTGCCCTTATCCGCTTTTTTCCGCCGTTGTGTCCACCTCTGTCTTTCTGATCCCACCTTTACCCCCAGGTCCTGAATCCACTTCTACCTCTTCCAGAGTTTTTCTCTTCAATATATCAATCTGAAGAGCACACACCCTTCCTCTCAATTTCCATAGCACTTGTATCTCTTCAAAGCCTTCATCATATTATCCTCAGATTACACGTTTTAACTCCTCTATCAGAAATAAACACCTGGAGAACTAGAACACTGGTCACATCATCAAACTGACTCTCCAAAAGCAAATTTTTTATTGACTATTGATTGAATAAATGAATTAGAAAATTCAGGCATTTCCAAGTGAGTTAAGAAATTGGATCTGGTCTAGTTATTAAAAAAAAAAATGAAAAGTTTAAAATTACACTTCTTGAAAAAGAATTTCAAAATTGAAAATCCTTCAATACAGCAAAGACAAAGCTGACAACCGTCAGATAAAATATAAAATGTTTATACTGTATATACTGATAATTTTCCATACTCCATATTCACAGGGGACAAAATTAGAAGGCATAAGAAGAACTTCCTGATTACTTGGCATCAGAACAGTCCACGGCTTTAGAAAATGTAATCAACCACAAACCTGGGGAACATGTAGGGTTGTAAAGCATCTTTTACGGGGGGGGGGGGGGGGGGGGGGGGGGGGGGGGGGGGGGGGGGGGGCGGGGGGAAGCACATACCATTTCAAGGCTCAAAAAAATGAAGCCACTTTTAGAAATTTCAGCAATATTTTTAACTTCCTTTCAGATATTTTAAACTACTTACCACCAAAGTTATAAACCTAAACATTATGTGATTATGGTAGAAATGGAACTGCTACATAAGGGAAAAAGAAACAAACCACAAGTGAATCAACGACATTCCTCCTGAACCAGACGCTACTACTGACAACAATTAGTGTTTCCTGGCTGCTTAAATCAATTCATTCCCAGCTCTGCTTTGAGCTGGCACTAATTTAAAGGAAACAAAAATGTTGGAGCTAAGGCTGCCAGATTTAGCAAATATAAATACAGCAAGCCCAGTTAAACTTTAATTTCAGACAAACAACGAATCATTTTTTTAGTACAAGTATGCCCCCATGTAGTATTTATAGTAAAAATGTATTCACTTTATCTGAAATTCGTATCACTAGGCATCCTGTGTTTTATCTGGCAAACCTAGCTGGAGCCAAAAGGTAGAATAGTAATCAATCCAGTTTCCTCATTTTGCAGCAGAAACTGAGAACCAAAGAAAGGAAATGACTTGCTTAAGCTTAAGCCAAAGATCAGGGAAGTAAGTTGACTTTGAAAAGAGAAAACCTTTCCACTAGGTCACCTTGGGTATCACTTATAGTCCATTCCACTTCCAATTCTTGCTCAACTCACAGAAGCAATAAGCAGACAAGCTGTAAAAGGGTATCGTTTCCCTCTTTTAACATTAAACTTCAAGTTTCAGTACATCTCTTAAAACCATAGTCTCCAAAATCCATTAGGAAACTATGTGTTACTCTTTAAAAAAAAAAAAAAAAAAAAAAACCTGAAAATTTTGTCTACACACTACCACCTCATACTGTTTACATGTTCACTCACCATATGAAACAGAACATCTTTTTCTCTTAAACTCAATTTTCTCAAAATCCAAAATTCTCTTGCTCCAGGGTCTCAAGATTTCACACGAGGGCATGTTCACATTATTCCATGACTCTCAACGACTTGAGTTCATATACTCCTTCAGTTTTCATATTTTTTAGAGTTTTCATGTTTTTCTGATATGTCCTAACCTATCCGGTTGGTCTCAAAAGTCTTCCATTCCCATTCTGTATCTGAGCAACTAAATCAGCAATGAGGCATGAAGTCTCACTATTATAAACATACACTTACTTCCCCAGGGACTGGGATGCAAGGAAAGATGGAACAAGAAACGTCTTTATCAGAAATTTCGGGGCCAAAAAAGGCCCCGAAGTATGGTATGTGAGGGTTATGCTAATTGTCTCTGTAATTACATAGCATGCAATCGAACAAAATAAGGAGAAAGATAACAGAAAACTCCACATATGCAAAGAATTCATTTTCCAGATCCTATCAAATTAAAAAATACACAAAACATTTCCTCAACTCCATACGGAGCTCCTCAACCTATGACTTCCATGGGTCCTTAAGGGTAGTTAGCGCGGGGGTGGGTCGTGAGAATAGTGATAATGAGGCAGAAAAGGGTTCCATTTATTTTTACAATCTGGGCTTCCAAATAGATTTTAAGAAAAAAAAGGTTTTGTTGCATTAAAGAAACATGAAAACGGTAACATAAACCATTATAACCCCCACCCAATAAGTTTTCTATTAAAAACTTCAGCCAGGTGAACAGGAATCCGAATCATTTAAGATGAAAACGGATTTAAAGATCAACGAAAAGTTAGCAACTAAAGGACAAAATAGCTACCTATGCTTTCCTTCTGGCACCCCGAATGTACGCAGGTCTCTCAAGATCACACGTCAGACGTGGAAGGTCCTCACAGATTACTAGTCCGAGCTTCCATTTTACAGATGTGCAAACTCAGGCCAAGGACGACGGCTGACGGGCTCAAGGTCTCACAGCCCGTCAGGGAAAAGACCTGGCACCCCGGGCATCCGGCCTAGGGCCCTTGGCGCAGACTGCTTCTGCGGTTCCTGGTTCGACTCGGCCCGGCCCCAGGAGCAGACGCCAGCACCAGGGCAGAAGGACCCACGGCCCCGAGTCGCGCTGCCTCTCCGCGTGCTCCACGCCGGGCCCCCAGCCCAGGGGCAGCGCAGGTCCGGGGCCTTGGCGGCCCACCTGTCGCGGACCGGGCGGCCGGCAGCCACACCCCCTGCCCGGGCCGGGGGCTCGGCCGCCCTTATTGGCGGCCAGCAGGGACAGCTGCGAGCGGCGTGGAGGAGTGGATCCTAGAAGCCCCAAGAGTTACCTCAGGTGGGCTCTGAGCTGGCGGCGCAACCGCCCCGGCCCTCCTCCAGCATGCCCGAGACGCGGACGTAGCAGGGCCGAACCTCCGCCAGCGCGTTGCCTGTTTACACCCTACGCCCCTCCGCGTGAGGACGCCGACTGGCAGGTCACGTGACGCAGGCGTCACGTGTCCGGCCGGGTTGGGTGGAGGCGTTCCCCGGGTGGCCACAGCGCGCTGGGGGCCGGCTGCTGCGGGTGCGGCTGCGCGACACCTCTGTGCTTCCACCCCTTCGCTGTGCCCAGGCGAGGACCCACCAGGCTTGGAACCGAAGACTTCCCCAGCTCTGCCTTTGTCGTTTAGTGTGTCGTGGGCCTGACTACATGTGTTATTAATACTAGTGTTTTGGAAGGAAAAGGAAATTTTGTCTGGCAAAAGGATGTTGTACTTGGAGAAGAAAGTGGAAAATACTTTCTTACCTGAGGCTATCAAACGGGAGGGAAAGCGAAGGAATAAGTAGTAATGGTTTTTGCCTTGACAGATTTTTGTTTGCTTTCGCTCTGTAATCTGGACTGAAAGATAGATGCCCACAGCATAGCCCTCTGAGCCAGAGAAAGCATGTGAAAGAGGTTTATACGACTTCCTACTTTTAAATTGTATTTTAATTTTTATCAGAAATCATCTTTGTGTACATACACGTCTAAATATTTGATTCGGCATTCATCTTTTGTCCACATAAAACTTAATTATTCCTCTGTCACTTTCATCATTGTCTACCAAATCCCAATTTTCCTAGATCAAACTTCCCAGAAATAGTTTCAACCACTGCTAATTTTATTTGTCCCATAATAATGCATAAAATGTGACTAATTTGTATTTCTTAGTAAATTCATGAGTGAATTATAAGCAAATCCTCTCAAATATTCCACAGTTGTTCTGTTGTCCAGGAGTGATCTATCATATAGCTAATCAATTCTTCCCTACAATTCTGACCACTTTGCATTGTTGGCTAAGTAAAGAGCAGATTGTCAGGTTCAAAACAGTGTGCTCAAAATATCCTCTGGATCAGCAAGGTCAAAACATCTTCATTTCCGTAACACACTTAGAATACAGTATTACAAAGAACAGAAAATGATGAATTTTCTCCATTTGTCGTTTACTATGGAAAATAGGTTATCAAGGCCGGTTGCCAGAATCTGGTTGACTCTACTGCTTCTGGCAGCAGGTGTTCCATGAAGGCAGTACCAATATCTTCCATTGGTATAGCTGATGCCTAGACCAGGCTTGGTGAGCAAAAGAATTGGTTGACTGATCTATGGATATGGAATCCTATCATCCTTCTGCAGGAAGCGGCAGAACCTTCGTAGTTTAACAGGGATCTGTGAGCTAAGCAGGGCTGATAAGCAGTACTCATGGAGGCAAAGATAGGGTGAGTCCTGGCTCAGCCATTACTGTCTAGGCAATTTTCTTAACCTTTCCGAGCCTCTCTTCAGCTATCTAAAAGACATCTACTGAATAGAGTGGTTATGAGACAAAATGAGGTAATGCCTGTATAACACTTTTAAGTGCCCAACACATATATGGTCTTTGTCAACGGGTATTAGTATAGGAGGTCAGAGTCCTGAGGGAAAGGGAGCTGACAACTTGAACATGTCCAGGTCCTGGGTCCAGATTCTTGCCACCTGGAGTGCTGTTCAAGAAGGGATTGCCCGCCAGGTGTGGGGGCTCACATCTGTAATCCTAGCACTTTGGAAGGCTGAGGCAGGCAGATCACCTGAGCTCAGGAGTTCAAGACCAGCCTGGCCAACATGGCCTGGCCAATATGAAACCTCCTCCTTACTAAAAATACAAAAATTAGCCAGGCATGGTGGCGGGCATCTCTAATCCCAGCTACTCAGGAGGCTGAGACAGGAGAAACGCTTAAACCTCGGAGGCAGATGCTGCAGTGAGCCAAGATCATGCCACTGCATGCCAGCCTGGGTGACAGAGTGAGACGCCGTCTCCAAAAAAAGGAAGGGATTGCCAGCAAGGAAACAAAGCACAATTGGGATGAAACCGTTGCACTCAGAATGTAAAGCAGCCAGTAAGGGAATTGCTCACAGGGCACCAGGTGCTCACTCCAAGAGGCATTCTGGCCTTGTGGCAACAGCTTAATTCCAAATCCTCCCTGCTTGTGTTAATGGGGACTCCTAATACACTGCCTTTCCTTAGCCTTAACCCACATAGGGAAATTACCTACCCTCTCTTAGAGTTTGTGGGACATGAAGAGATAAGAATTCAGGCTTCAGCCAAGTGACCAGTGTTATCTCCAGAGCCAGTCACACTGACTCCCCACCAAATGGTTAAATACATGAACCCATTCAACCCTGTTCTAGTTTGTGTGTGTGGTGTTTTTGTTTTGAGATGAGTTTTGCTCTTATTGCCCAGGCTAGAGTGCAATGATGCGACCTCAGCTCACTGCAACCTCCACCTACCAGGTTCAAGCAATTCTCCTGTCTCAGCCTCCTGAATAACTGGGATTACAGGTGCCCACCACCACACCCAGCTAATTTTTGGTATTTTTAGTAGAGATAGGGTTTCACCATGTTGGCCAGGCTGGTCTCCAACTCCTGACCGCTGGTGATCTGCCCACCTTGGCCTCCCAAAGTGCTGGTGTGCCCAGAGTTGGTTCCTTTCAGTGGGTTCTTGGTCTCGCTGACTTCAAGAATGAAGCCACGGATCTCCGTGGTGAGTGTTACAGCTCTTAAAGGTGGCACGGACCCAAAGAGTGAGCAGCAGCAAAATTTATTGTGAAGAGCAAAACAACAAAGCTTCCACACTGTGGAAGGGGGACGCAAGCAGGTTGCTTCTGCTGGCAGGGGTGGCCAGCTTTTATTCCCTTATGTATCCCCACCCACATCCTGCTGATTGGTCCATTTTACAGAGTGCTGATTGGCCTATTTTACAGAGTGCTGAATGGTCCCTTTTACAGAGTGCTGACTGGTGCATTTACAATCCTTTAGCTAGACACAAAAAAGTTCTCCAAGTCCCTACTGGACCCAGGAAGTCCAGCCAGCTTCATCTCCCGCTGGGACTACAAGTGTGAGCCACTGCGCCCAGCCATGTTCTAGTTCTTTAAAGAGTTTCATTGCAAAAAATAAAATGTGTTATGTATGACAAATATACAGTGCATGGCTGTATAATGGCACCCAATCTAATACAGCAGATATACTAGTGTTCCCACTAGAATAGATGAATGTAAGGACTAATGGGGAGCTTGCAAACAAAGGAAGAAACTAGCAATAACCTACTAAAGTGTTGAAAAGCTATGTATGTGGTAGAGCCAACCTTGAATTCACGTTTCCTGGTCCCAAATCTAACTGCCTTTTTTTTTTTTTTTTGCCTTGATATAAGACTTTTTCCGTTTTATTAGTAACCTTTATAAAGATACAGTTTCACCAGACTCCAGTTCACCGGACTGGAATTCAGAGGAGAGATATAGCGATATAAATTGAAGATTAGGCAGTGGTATTCAAAAAGCCACATGATTGGATGCGATCACACAGAGCAGTAATTTTCGTATCTTTGACCTCAACCCAAAATACAAAATACATTTTACATATTAACCGAATACATGTATATAATTTAAAAGTTTCCAGAAACAAATTTACCATTCCTACGTGTGATGCATGATTTCTTCTGTTTAAATTTTTCACTCCCAACTCTATTGATTTTTTTTAACCCAGTAACAGTTGTGGCCTACAGTTTGAAAATCATTGAAAATCACTGATCTAGGACTTTCACAAGTCTGAATTGCATAATTGCAGCAAAAGAGACTGAAAGGCTAGACATGTGGCACTGTAGAGATAAGAAGGAAACTGAGAAGAAGCAATCAGAGGTAAGAGGAGAACTGGAACAGAGGAGTCCTGATCAAGTGAAGAAAATGTTTCAAGAGAGAAGTGCCTAAAGGTGTCATTTGCACTGAGAGGCTGAGTCAGATGAGGATTGACCTCTGAACTGGCAGTGTAGAGATCACTGAGACCTTGGGAACAGAGCAATTAAGATAAAGTGGTAGGGTTAAAAGCCTGATTCTTGAGGTAATAGATGGTGCCGACAAGTAAATACAAGCATTGTTCTCTTCCTGTAAAGGAGAGCAGGGAAATAGGATCATAGCAGGTAAGAGATGTGGGATTGAGGTTTTCTGTTTAAATATTTATATGCTAATACAAATGCTGTAGTAACTGGATGTACAAGAGAGTGACAACTGTAGGAAGGAAAATCTTGAGTAGATTGGAGGAGTCATCCTAAGATAAGGAAGAAACAAGAGAAAAGGAATGGCTGGCCACAGATACAGACAGCTTGGTAGATTTGTTGTTGAACATGAAACTGACCCAGTAGCCCCACAGACAGTTCTTTTGGCCAAACATAGAAAGTGACCCTTCTTTTCTTAAAGCTCAAAACTTACATTTGTTTTATCTGAGTTCCTTTCTCAGGAAGGACCCCTGGCCTCTCAAAAAGTATCAAAGAACTGAAACTTACCAGATCACCACATTCAGACAATGAGATGCCAGACCTTTACTTTTATTTCCTTACCCCTGGGTAATTCCTGTTTTCTAACACATTGTTATACTTCTTCCCTGCTATATAAACCCTAAATTTTAGTCAGTCAGGGAGATGGATTTGAGACTGACCTCCCCATCTCCTTGGCTGAAACACGTGATTAAACTCTTCTTCCTCAGCAGTGAGCTGCAAGACTTAGACAGAACCCCTGATGTTTCTGTAACGGATGCATGTGGAATTTCTCTACTGATTGTTGATAGTTTAATAAAATAAACGCTGAGCGTGAGGAGAGGGAGAGAGGTACTGGTGGTTTGAGAAAGGAGGAGAGCATGTAACTATCATCCAGGAGCGTGCTACAGCCCAGCCAAACCCAGCCCTAGGACCTCCCACGTGGGTGACTGCTGTGTATTTCTCTCGACTTCCATCCTTGCCTCCTTACAGTCTTTTTTTTTTTTTTCTACACAATCACCAAAGTGACTTTTCAAAACCTAAGTCAGAGCATGTCAACCCCAAAATTTTCCCAATTCAGAATAAAATCCAAAAGTGCTTGGCTCTAAAGTCCTGCATGATCTAGCCCCTACTTCTCATCGTCCTCTTACTTGCTTTGCTCTAGCCACCTGGCTTCCTTGCTGTTCCTTACTTTCCTCAAGAGTAGAACATTTCCTTCCATTTCCTCACTTCCTTTGTGGCTTCTTTAAATGTGACTCTCTCAGGTTGCCTTTGACCATTCTTTGTGAAACAGCACTCCTATCAATGTCACCTTTCCCTGCTTGGTTTTTGTTATTAGCACTTATTGCCATCTCTGGCAGAGATATTTATAGCAAATTAAAAATATCTATTTGCTACCAGCCCCCTTCATATAACCCTTGCAATTAGGTCAGGCCCTATAACCAATGGCCTGCTGCAGTGATCTACACCACATGTTGCAGTGGCGAAGTCACAGAGTGGACACAACCTGAATCACTGAGTCACTGACTAGGTCAGCTGTCCTGGGAAGTTGCCTGGCTCAGTGAGTTTTCCATGGTGGAAAAATAAACCTTGTTGTGTTAAATCACTGAGCTTTTGGGATTCATTTGTTACCGCAGCATAATGTATTATCTGATACGGTCTAAATTATGTCCCTCCACCCCCAAAATTCATTTGTTGAAGTCCTAACTTCCGGATCTCAGAATGTGACTGCATTTTGAGATAGGGTCCTTAAAAAGGAGATTAAAAAAGGAGATCAGAGTGGGCCCTAATCCAATATGACAGATGTCTTCAGAAGAGGTGATTAGGTCGGGTGCGGTGGCTCATCCCTGTAATCCCAGCACTTTAAAGAGGCCGAGGTGGATGGATCACGAGGTCAAGAGTTCGAGACCAGCCTAACCAATATGATGAAACCCCATCTCTACCAAAAATACAAAAATTAGCCAGGTGTGGTGGAGTGCACCTGTAATCCCAGCTACTCAGGAGGCTGAAGCAGGAGAATCACTTGAACCTGGGAGGCGGAGGTTGCAGTGAGTCAAGATAGCACCTTTGCCCTCCAGCCTGGGCGGCAGAGCAAGGCTCCATCTCAAAAACAACAACCAACAACAACAACAAAAAAACCGGAGATTAGGACGCAAACACACACAGAGGAAAGACTATGAGAGCACACAAGGAGAAGACGGTCATCTGCAAGGCAAAGCGGCTTCGGAAGAAATCAGCTCTTCTGACACCTTGATCTTAAGAGTTACAGCCTCCAAAAATGTGAGTAAATTAATTTGTCTCTGAAGCCACTCAGTCTGTGATACTTTGTTACGGCAGTCCTACAAATGAATGCAGAATCCTAACACCATCTGGCATATTTGTTTTGTTTATTTCCTCTAGAATGTAAGTGTGTGATGAAAGCAAGGATGTTTAGTTCCAACACTGTATCCACGGTATTTAATTGAGCCTGACACCTACCAGAGGCTCAATCAGTATCTATTAAATGACTGAATACTGTATTTTAATGAAAAAGTTCGAAGAAAATCTTTCTGGGGCTGTACTCATTTTGCTAACTTTCTCTAATAAATTTTTAGACTCCTCTGCATTGAACTTTATTTTCATTTATAATTTTGCTAGTTTGCTTTTCTTTCTTAAGGTAAGGTTGATGTGAATTTGGTTGAAATATTTCAGGACAACTGCAATTTTATTCAATTTCCAGTATTCACTTTTTTCCTAATTTCCATTTCCTCCTTTATTTTGGTTTTCTGACGTCTTTTCTCGTTTTAGATTATAGTTTTTCTCTCTTGGTAACATGGACATTTCCATATTCAATCCTTTCTGGAACAAAGAATATAGCAGTATAAATATTTTGGTAATGACAGCTTCGATGGTGCTCTCAACAACTTAATAGGTACTACTTTATTTATTTTATTTATTTTTTTTTTTTTTTTTTTGAGATGGAGCCTCACTCTGTCGCCCAGAATAGAGTGCAGTGGCGCAATCTCGGCTCACTGCAAGCTCCACCTCCCAGGTTCATGCCATTCTCCTGCCTCAGCCTCCCAAGTAGCTGGGACTACAGGCGCCTGCCACCACGCCTGGCTAATTTTTCGTATTTTTTAGTAGAGACAGGGTTTCACCATGTTAGTCAGGATGGTCTCCATCTCCTGACCTCGTGATCTGCCCACCGCGGCCTCCCAAAGTGCTGGGATTACAGGCGTGAGCCACCGCACCCGGCTGGAAAAGAGTAACTTTATAATGGAGAGACCTGACAAACTCCTCAGCCAGGTAGTGAAGGTCAACATCAGCAGGCATAAATCATGTTGCTAGTGTGTTCACTTGATACCATTAGTGAGAATGACACTTCAGTAGTCTTCCTCTCAAAACCCACAACCCCAGTGTAACCATGAGGAAAACATTAGACACTGTCCATTGAGGCACATTCTACACAATACCTGACCAGTACTTCTCAACACTGTCAAGGTTATCGAAAAGAAAGAAAGTCTGAGAAACTGTCACAGCCAAGAGTACGGGGACATGCTGACAGATATCATGTGGTACCCTGGATGGGGTCCTGAAACAGAAAAAGGAAAGCTGAGGGAATCTGAAGAAAGCATGGACTTTAAATAATGTCTCATTATTGGTTCATTAATTGTAACAAGTATACCATAGTAACGTAAGATGTTCATAGGGGAGAGTGGGTGTGAGATGTATAGGAGCTCAACTATCTTTGCAAAGAGCAAGACTCCGTCTCAAAAAAATAAATAAATAAAAATAAAATAAAGTTACTCTTCCCCATTTCCAGACTGCACTCCTTGGAAGAAAGTCATTATGCATAGCCCACACCTAAGGCCTGAGGCGTTTCTCCTCCTCCTCCTTGAGAGTGGAGTATCTACAGAATTCTTCTGTGTGGAGAATACGGCCCTTCTCCCTTATTTATTAATCTATTTATTTATATCAGTATAGAATCATGGATATTTATTTTATACTGAGTTATAAACCAATACTACTGTATTTTGTTGCTCAAATTGTTTTAGATTTAGCCATTGAGAATGCTTTCATTTGGTTCCTGTGTCCCCCTGGCATACCCCATCGTTCTTGTAACTTTTTGCTATCTTGGGGTTTTTTTTCAGTACTTCTTTACTTTATGGCACTTTAAGACATATTTTTGGCCAGGCGCGGTGGCTCATGCCTGTCATCCCAACGCTTTAGGAGGCCAAGGCGGGCAGATCACCTGAGGTCAGGAGTTCAAGACCAGCCTGGCCAACATGTTGAAACCCTGTCTGTACTAAAAATACCAAAAAAAAACTAGCCAGGCATGGTGGCAGATGCCTGAAATCCCAGCTACTCGGGAGGCTGAGGCAGGAGAATTGCTTGAACCCAGGAGGTGGAGGTTGCAGTGAGACAAGTTCACGCCATTGCACTCCAGCCTGGGCAACAAGAGTGAGACTCCATCTCAAAAAAAAAAAAAAAAAAAAAAAAAAAAGTCCTGCCCCAGTTCCACAAGCAGGCATCTCTCCAAGGAGCCGTGTGCCCTCTTTAGAGAATGGTATTAGAAAGTAAGATATGGGCACTACCTGTGCTCATTGCTGCTAGGATATGGTTGTGTCTAGGTCCTCTCAGCTGACATCACAACGAAATATATTCACATAATAAAACATGATTTACCAGTACAAAGAAATGAGCTAACAGTAAAAGATTAGCCTACTATTTGTCTGTATCTTTCTACTTCAGGTGTTTCTTACAGGCAGCAAGGTACCAGATTTTATTTTTTTAATCCTATCTGTAATTGTTTCTTTTTATTAAAGACTAAAGTCTATTAGTATTTATTCTATCCTTTATCAACCTTTTCTCCCCTCAAGGTCTTTATTTTATAAGTAATTCTATTGATATTAGTTGTGGCAAAGTAGGACTGAATATCATTAAATACTAAAGATATGATTATAATTTTAAAATACTATATAGACTAAACCTCAACCTTATTATTTTTTTTTTTCTATTCTATGCATTTAATAAAATGTTTCATTTCTTTCTTGGGCAAATTGCATATGAGTTTTTGGGCTGATTTAGTGTTCCTACATTCTCTTCATTAGGATTTTATTCTTTATATTTTCCTTCTATCTCAACAAACCTTAAATACTCTTTTGGAATCAAATCATCTTCTGTAGCAGATATTGTAGATCATTAACTCAATCTTTTTTTCCAAACTTGTTCTCCCTTGATTGAAACTGCTATAATGGAAAGGCTACCCTTTTAACAGATTCTGATCAATGAAGTATAGGCTGAAGTCTCTCAGCAGGGCACCCATTCCTAAATAAAGAGAATAAAGTTTGACTAGGAAAAAGTCCTTCAGAATATACAGTTGTCCCTTGGTATCTGTCAACAATTGGCTCCAGTATCCCCTACAGATACCAAAATCCACAGATGCTTAAGTCTCTTATATAAAATGGTATAGTATTTGCACATAACCTACAAACATCCTCCTGTATAATTTAAATCTGCTCTAGATTACATATAATACCTCATACAGCATAAGTGCTATGTAAATAGTTGTTATACTGTATTGTTTAGGGAATAATGACAAGAAAATTCTATACATGTTCAGTACAGATGCAACCATCTATTTTTTCGAATATTTTCAATCCTTGGTTGAATCCATGAACATGGAACCCATGGATACAGATATGATTTGGCTCTGTGTCCCCACCCAAATCTCATCTAGTAGCTCCCATAATCCCCATGTGTTGTTGGAGGTTCCCTGTAGGAGATAACTGAATCATGGGGGCAGGTCTTTCCCTTGCTGTTCTCATGATAGTAAGTTTCACAAGATCTGATGGTTTAAAAATGGGAGTTTTGGCCAGGTGTGGTAGCTCACGCCTATAATCCCAGCACTTTGGGAGGCCAAGGTGGGGAGATCACTTGAGGTCAGGAGTTTGAGACCAGCCTGGCCAACATGGGAAAACCTGGTCTCTACTAAAAGTACAAAAAAGTTAGCCAGGCATGGTGGCGCATGCCTGTAGTCCCAGCTACTCGAGGGGCTGAGGCGGGAGAATCACTTGAATCTTGGAGGGGGAGGTTGCAGTGAGCTGAGATTGTGCCGCCGCACTCTAACGTGGGTGACAGAGTAAGACTCCATCTCAAAAATAATAATAATAAATGAATAAAAATGGGCATTTCCCTGCACAAACTCTTCTTCTCTTGTCTGCTGCCATATGAGAGGTGGCTTTCACCTTCCATCATGATTGTGAGGCCTCCCCAACCACGTGAAACTGTAAGTCCAATAAACCTCTTTCTTTTGTAAATTGCCCAATCTTAGGTATGTCCTTATCAGCAGCGTGAAAACGGACTAATACAGATACGAAGGGCCGGCTATATATATTTTTTCTCCTAGGCCTCTCCCCCATCACCTCCCTTACCACTTTCCTAGCTAATTTTCATTACTCTTTCAGAAGTTTCAACTTCAAGAGTCCTGTACTAGGTCAGGTGCCTGTCTTGCATACTTGCATAGCTCCACATACTTCCCCTTTATAGTATTTATCAAAATTATAATTATATAATGACACACTTAGTTGTTTAAAGCCTGCCTATATTGCAATGTAAACTCCACCTGTCTAATTTACTACTATATTCCAAACACTAATTACAGTCCCGTGCACCTGGGAAGCACTCCATAAACATCTGAATGAATAAATTTGCAAAAGATTACCAAATAAAGCATAGTTACCAAGTATATATAAGTTAAGCAACACTTCCACTCTTATCCTTAGGCCCCACCCATGCTAATCGGTCATATTCTTACTTCCTTGCTGTGTACAAAATTCTCAAACATTTGAGAAAAGTCAACAGTATAAAAGAAAGAAATTATGACTGACAAAGAATCCAAGAGAATGAATTGGAAAAAATTCAATTAAAATAAAACATCTGTTTCTAGGAATAAGGCTGAATAGGTTAATTGGGCCACTCCTCAAACTGAAAATGCTGGATAAAAAAATTTAAAAGTATATATGCTTAAAGAATCAAAGAACTGGGACAATTCTCAAGAATCACTGGGATAAAATCTAAGTGAAAGTATGCATCCAAAATGGTACACAGAGCACTGAAATCCTGTGTCCTATGTGCATGTGACAAACCAAGTAGTGTGACTTTGATTCCCATGGCTTCCCAAAGCCAGGGAGACACAAGTCAAAGCTCAATGTCACCTAAGGGAGACCCTCCTCTCCCCAAAACTGGGATCCCACTCTATCTCCCAACCCCCAAGTCTGCAAAAGAAGGGTACTCTGAGGCTGGTAGAGAGGGAACTTGAGGAGTGGAGGAGGATATGAGAAATTATAAACAAAAGCCAGTCCCCAGGGGACTAAATGGGGGAGGGAAAAGGGGGAAGGGGGAGGGGGAAGGGAAAGGGAAGGAAGGGGGAAAGAGAAAGAAAGGAGGAGTTAGGTAAGAGTGTGTCCTTGTTCAGGGAAAACACATACTAGAAATACAGATGGATGGGCATGATGTCTGTATCTTACTCTCAAATGGTTCAGAAAAAGGCTAATGGTAATTGCTAAACACGTGTTGACAGAGAGTGCAGATATGGTGAAATATTAATAGCTGGGAACCAAGAAAGTTCTTTTTCTACACTTATAACTTTTCTATAAAGTTGAAAGTATTTCAAAATAAATTATAAGAATACTAAATTAAGACAAAAGTCAAATGATTATGTGAAAAATATCTTCAAGAATAATAATTCTCAATATATTAATTATATGATTAGTAACCTTAATACGGACAGTCTTAATCTGATGATAAGATCCAGGTATATTTTTCCTATGACATTAATAAACAAGAAAAGTAATGGGAAAACAAAAACCCATGAGCTTCACAATAAAAAGAAATTAAAAAGCAAAATAAACTATGGCATAATTTTAGGCAAATGAAGGAATTTAAGGGGAATCAGTTTTATCTCTCTGTTTAGAAAATGAACCTTTGCCTATCACAGGTTTAGTGATCTTGGATTACAGAAAAGATATCATACTCTCATACTAATTAGATCTTCAGTAAATATTTCTAAAAATGTAATATTTTAACTTTATTAATGTCAGATTTTAAGTCAATTCTAAAAACAAGGCAGAAAAGGTTATAATTTAACAGAATGTAATATGCTTTAGGGCTAACAGATACTACTTAAAGTGGATAGATCAGTAAAAAGACTTAGCACATTCTTTTTTTTCTTTTTTCTTTTTTTTTGAGATGGAGTCTTCTTATGATCTCAGCTCACTGCAACCTCCACCTCCTGGATTCAAGCAATTCTCCTGCCTCAGCCTCCCAAGTAGCTGGGATTACAGGTGCACACCATCACGCCTGGCTAATTTTTTATATTTTTAGTAGAGATGGGGTTTCATCATGCTGGCCAGGCTGGTCTTGAACTCCTGACCTTGTGATCCACCCACCTCGGCCTCCCAAAGTGCTGGGATTACAGGCATGAGCCACCGTGCCTGGCTCTTTTTTTTTTTTTTAGATGGAGTCCTGCTCTGTTGCCCAGGCTGGAGGGCAGTGGCATGATCTTGGCTCACTGCAATCTCCGCCTTCCGGGTTCAAGCGATTCTCCTGCCTCAGCCTCCTGAGTAGCTGGGATTACAGGCATCCACCACCACACCTGGCTAATTTTTGTATTTCTAGTAGAGACGGTGTTTCACCACATTGGCCAGGCTGGTCTCGAACGCCTGACCTCAGGTGATCTAACTGCCTCTGCCTCCCAAAGTGCTGGGATTATGGGCGTGAGCCACCACACCCAGCCGAGACTTAGTACATTCTTAAAAACATTTTCATTCATTCAACAAGTATTTATTGAGGGCTTAAGCACAATGCCTGGTGATGGCTTGGGAACAAGGATGGATAGATGGGCAGGAGAGCAATTCCTGCTCTCATGGACTTGCCATCTTGTGCAACTCAAAGGCTCACACAATTAAACCTGTTGTGGATTTCCTTTCAGGGAAGGAAAATGGTATCAAGAGGAAGGGCACTGACCTAGATAGGAATATATCCTGGCAGGCTTCCTTTCAGAAGTAATGATGGATTTGACATCTGAAAGAAGAGTGGGTGTTAACAAGAGAAAACAGGCTGGAAAAGCTAAAAGAAAGTGAATCTAGGCAAATCCCAGGAAACCTAGGGACATAGTGCAAGATGAGGCTGGAGAAGTAAGAATGGGCTACACCAAAGAAGCCTTACTAGGAAGAGGAAAGTTTAAAGATTTGGCTCTGCCATAGACTGAATGTTTATGTCTTCCCAAAATTCACTGAATTCATTAGGGTGAAATCTAATTCCCAGTGTGATGGTATTTTGAGATGGGGCCTTAGGGAAGTGATTAGGTAATCACGGCAGAGCCTTCATTAATGGGATTAGAGCCCTTATAAAAGAGACCCAAAAGGGAGGCCCCTTGTGCCTTCCACCACGTGGACACAATGAAAATATGGTCACCTATGAAGAAGTAGGCCCTCACCAGACAACAGATCTGCTAGTGCCTTGATACTGGACTTCCCAATCTCCAGAACTGTAAGAAATACATTTCTGTAGTTTTTATAGCATTCTGTTATAGCAGGCCAAACAGAGTAACACAGGGTCTATCCTAAGAACAAAGGAAGTCACTGAAATATTTCAAACACTGATGTGCTCAAAGTTTTGTTTCTGTAAGCTCACTCTGGCTAAGTGTAGAAACAGGCTGTAAAGGGCATAGAAGTAATTCAGGGAGCCTAGTTAGGAACCTATTGCAATAGCTCAGGTAAAAGCTGTGGTAACATGGACTAGTCTAACTGCAGTAAAGCAGGGAATTTGAAATAACTGACTTATGGACTGAATGTATGTGTCCCCCCTCCCCCAAATTCCTATGTTGAGGCCCTAACCCGTGTGTGGCTGTATTTGGAGTAAGAAAGTAATTAAGGCTAAAGAGGTCATGAGAGTAGAGCCCTAATCTAATAGGACTGATATCCTTATAAGAACACTGAAGAGTTGCTCTCTCCCCACTGCCCCCACCCTGCTGCACATCCTCTTGTAATTACACTGCCTTATTTAGAGAATGAGAGGGGAAAAAAGTCTGTACATGTTCAACATAGATGCAAATATATCCTTTTTTAACTGAAATATTTTTATCCCCAGTTGGTTGAATCTATGGATGTGGAACCCTTAGATATGGAGGACCAACTATATTTTGTTGTGGCAGCCTGAGCAGATAAATACAGATTTTGGTGCCAAAAAGTGTGGTATTTCTTAACAAATACCTAAAAATATGGAAGTGGCTTTGGAACTGGGTAACGGTGAGAGGCTGGAGTAGTTTTAACATGCATGCTAAAAAAAGATAGTCTATAGTGTCCTGAAGGACTGTTGATAGCTGTGGTCCAACAGGTGATTGGATTAAAGGTAACTCTTACAAGGACTCAGAAAGAAAAGAGGAGAGCCAGAGAGAAAGCCTCCGTATTCTTACAGAATATATATATCATCATCAACAGAATGTTCATGGGCATGATGGACTTTAAAGGCCCGATCTGGTGAAGTCTTAGGTAGAAATGCAGAACAGGTTAATAGAAACAAAGGAGATTCTTGTTATAAAATGGAAATAACTTAGCTGAGTTGTGTTCTAGTGTTTTGTGGAAGGCGGAAATTGTGAGCAATGAAACTGGATCTAAATTTAGCTAAAGAGATTTCTAAGCAAAATATTGAAGGAGCAACTTGGTTTCTCTACCACTTAAAACGCAAGAAGATTAACTGAAGGAATTTTAAGCAAAAAGAAACTAGAACTTGAAGATATAGAAAATTCTCAGCCTATCCACATTGCAAAGAAATGAGAAAGCTTGTTTTGAAGAGAACATTAAAGGTGTGGCTGAACAACCATTTGATAACATTAGTGTGGGTATGAACCACAGATTTAGTCAGCCACCCGAGCAGAAGCCAAGAATAGAGATGGGATTGTACCAACAGAGATACTGCCAGCTGGGACTAAAGGGGACAGGAAAATCAGAATGGAATGAAAGAAAGCTGTAGGACTTCTCAGATTCTACAGAAACAGACAACCGAACTATCTGGCTATGAGCATGAGCTATCCTTTTAAAAAGTGAAGAATGGCCCCAAAAGTGATTCAAATATTGTCCGCGAACCACAGCCTGCCACTGTCACCACAGGCCTAAGAGGCAGGGCTAGTTCCTCCTCCATTTCAAAGGATGAGGCCTTTTCATTCATGGGAGGCCAGGATCCTACTGACCAGTGTCTCAGGGACAAGGCTGAGGCCCAGTGCCATAAGGGTGACAATGCCACCCAAGGGGGCCTGGAGAGCATTGCATCAAACCAAAAAGAATAATTCTACAGCCTTAAGAGCTAATAAGATTTGCCTTGCCAGGTTTGGGGACTTGCTTGGGACTTGTCATCCTTTTTTTCTTTCTTTTTTCTCCTTTCTGAGATGGAATGTCTTTCCTATGCCCATCTCATCATTGTGTTTTGGAAGAGCATACTGTCTGGTTTCACAGGTTCACAGCTGGAGAGGAATTTTGCCTCAGACTGAATGGTACCAAAAGTCTTGGCCATACCTGATTTATGCTTAAATTAGGCTTTGGATTTTAGACTTTAGAGTTGATATTTAAACAAGTTAAGGCTTTTAGTGTTCTTGGGATAGAATGGAATATATCTACATGTGACAAGAACATAGATTTTGGCAGGCCACGGCCAGTATGTTATAGACTGAATGCATGTACTCCCCACTTCAAAATTCCCATTTTGAGGCCCTAACCCCCAGTGTGGCTACATTTGGATTAAGACAGCAATTAAGATTAAATTAGGTAATAAGGGTGGGGCCCTGATCTGACAAGACTACTGTCCTTTTAAGAAGAGACACCAGATAGCACTCATGCTCTTCTCCTACCCACAACCCGCTTTGTGTGTACACAATGAGAAAAGGCCATGTGAGGACATAGCAAGAAGGCAGCTATCTGCAAGCCAGGAAGAGAGCCCTCACCAGAAACTGACCCTGTTGGACCTTGATCTGAGACTTCTAGCTTATAGAACTCTCAGAAAAATTTCTGTAGGTTGTGTTATTTTGTTATGGCAGCCTGAACACAGTAATACACTGATAAAAATTAGGAAGTATTGGGGTAATGTGTTGTTAAGCTAATTCCTCATTTTTAATAGTAGAGTAGAATAAAATAATGTCTAAAATATACTGGCTAGTGTTATGATGGTAACAACTAGAAAAACTAAAATTGATTATTAGAAGAAATTGGAGGGGGGTGTCAATGATAAAATTTTACTTTTTAACCCTTAGTTTTACTAAAACCATGTATATTAGTTTCATCAACCATTTCAAAAGTTAAGAAACTTAAAATATCATGCCTTCATTCCTTAAATTTCAGTCATTCTGTTTTACTTTTATAATTTTTGCTATATTAATCCTTGCCAATTTTAAACCGTTTTTAACCTAAATCAATTTATTTTACATTATTTTCAACTTAAATGGCTTATACTTATATTTTCCAATACATTAAACGTATATAATTATTACAAATGTTCACCCATGTAATACCTAAAATTATCTCACGTTCCAGGAGTGGTAGAAGGCTTACACTTTGAAAAACATGACTAGATGCAAAATTTGATTATTTGTCTTGATGGCTTAAAAACGTTAAACAGGCTGGGCATGGTGGCTCATGCCTATAATCCCAGCACTTCGGGAGGCCAAGGCAGGTGGATCATGGGGTCAGGAGATTGAGACCATCCTGGCCAACATGGTGAGACCCCGACTCTAATAAAAATACAAAAATTAGCTGGGCGTGGTGGTGCGTGCCCGTAGTCCTAGCTACTCGGAAGGCTGGAGCAGGAGAATCACTTGAACCAGAGGCAGAGGTTGCAGTGAGCCAAGATCACACCACTGCACTCCAGCCTGGTGACAGAGTGAGACTCTGTCTGAAAAAAAAAAAAAAATAGAAAAGAAAAACCTAATAACATATATGAGAAAATGAATTCCTGTCTTTTAAAAGATAATTCTCTCTACAAGTTACACGTACACTGATAGAATTTTAAGAACATCTGAGTATTTGGATTTTCCCATTTTAGAATGATTACATTAAATATAACCTGAAAATATTTCACATAGCCAGAAGTTTAAAATTTTAAACTTTTACTGCTGTGAAACTAAATGCTGTTTTTAAAAAATCCAGAACTGAACTTCGTCATATAAAATGGGCTTAGCTAAATAAAACAACATAAATGCCTTTTTAAAAAAATCATGGGCCAGGTGCAGTGGCTCACGGCTATAATCCCAGCACTTTGGGAGGCCGAGGTAGGCAGATCACTTGAGGTTAGGAGTTCAAGACTGGCCTGGCTAACATGGTGAAACCCTATCTCTACTAAAAATACAAAAATTAACTAGGCATGGTGGTGGGCACCTGTAATCCCAGCTACTCAGGAGGCTGTAGCAGGAGAATAGCATGAACCCAGGAGGTAGAAGTTGCAGTGAGCCGAGATCACGCCACTGCACCCAGCCTGGGTGACAGAGCAAGACTCCATCTCAAAAAAAAAAAAAAAAACATGGTTAAAAAAAACGTTTAACCAGTACCTACATGCAACCCACTCTGCTAATTACTGGAAATGCAAAAACAGATACAATGTCTCTAAAATTTGGAATGTGTCTGTATAAGAATTTACAGCATAAATAAATGCCCCTCAGTATAATGATATAACTTACTGAATTAAAATAGTTCAGCTCTGTTATTTAAGACTAGTAAAAAGACTTAACTTTCACCACAATCTTTAGTAAAACTTAGAATGAGACTTACTTCTACTTACAGTCTTGGTTTAAAAAGCATAGTACACTACAACAAGTATGCCCTAAGCATTCATATTTGTTTGCAGAATAAATATGCTATGGTCCACTTCTTAGCAGTCTATCTCTGTAATGCAGTTCTAATATTTTAAGTGTCTAAAACACATGATACGTGAGGAAATACTGAATTATTCATAACACAAATGAAAGTATTTTTCATCTACTTATATCCAGCCTTCTTAAAAAGCATGCCTTCAACCCCAATTTGCATAGCTCCTCTGCTAACTTTTAGCCATTTTCTCTTATAAATTTACTGCCCTCTTTGTCTGAAGGCATCTGTCTCCATCAACATTTCATTTCTTACAGGAGCAGGGGCAGTGAGCTCTCCAGTTCATTCAACCTTAAGTGGAGGAAGAGGCCCCTCACAGCTCCTAAGTTAGCCTTCTGGTACTCTTAGCAGAGTCTGCTACTCCAGGGCTGCAGAGTCTACCTGGGTTGGGTGCTAGTTGTTCACCAGGGTTCAGCATCAGTCTGAACTGAGCTTCTATACAGCAAGTGGCCTCCCAAATGCCTTAATGGTTTCTGGTTACACCTGGGGAACAGGATCCTTAATCCCCTAAAAGAATACTTTCATACTGATAGTTATTTTATCTACGTAAAATAAATCACTCATTTAATTAAATGATTTTATAAAAGAAAAATTATTTATAAAAGAAAAACTATTATAAATAAATAATAAAACTCATAATAAAATTGAATATTTATTTGAATTTCTCCTGGTAATAGCTCTCAACAAATAAGAAAAATCAAGCTGTGAGATTTTGTTTTAAATGTAGCCATTTTTCAAAAGGTAAAAAGTTGGCTTCTATATTTAATGGCAAGTGGGACATCTTCTATTTTAAAATTAACATTCAAAAAGTAGTAAAATATACACTATCATGAACATTATGTGTTTTCTAGAATGGATACATGTCTGAATGCTAATCTGAATGTGGAAGAAATATATATCTGTTAAAAACCACACTGGAAAAATGTTCTTTTTAAAAAAAAGTAGCTTGAAGTAAAAAGGAACTTGCTAAAAACCCAGTAAACTTTCACGTATGGGAATTTTTTAAAATCTCCACCCATCCCACCTCTGAAAAACAAAGAGGAAGAAGAAGAAGAAAGAAAAAGAAAAAAACCATATGGTCAATTTGAGTAGAGCCATTCATTACATGACTGCTCATTCTGTACAATGTGGAAGGCTGGTTATTTAGGAAGTATTTCGTTTCCTAAAGTGCATCTTTTGAAGATTTGTCTAGTAAAACTACAATATCATATATAAAACACTTAACACAAGACATGCAATAACAAAGCTAAATCATTCCACTGTAAAGTTTTTAAAACTACTTTTAAAACTTTTGTTTCACCAAGAAATAAAGATGTAAAATACAGTAGCATTCTTGTTCTCCAACAGTATGCATTGTATGCTTTTGTTATTTGGCAAATCTTTTAGAGTCGAACAAAAATAATAGTCTAAACAGTATTTCTTCTGTCATTATAATACGATTCCCAGGCAGAACAGTAAGATGTAGAGGAAGAGTTAGATTTTTGGAAGTTTTGGTGCATTAACCACAGGATTTGCCTCGTGCAAGTATCTCCTCCCTGCACTCTTGTAATCATAGGTACAGCCATGAGTTTCTGCATAACGATGAGATGCACAGAAGTTGTTTCCACATCTAAAGCACAAAAAAAGTTTACGTGAATAGTTGTATTTCTATGAAAGGCTCATCTCTCTGGGAGAGAAGAGCTTGACTTCAGGTAGTCCAACAGGGGCCCTTTGGTTCTTTTTAGCAATTTCACTGCTGACATGTCCCTTTTATTCGTAAACAAACATAAATACCCCCTAAAAAGAACAAGTTAATTGTCTACAAATATGACAATTTATGATAAAGAAGTCATTATAGAATGAAACAGGATAGGCCAAGTGCGGTGGCTCATGCCTGTAATCTCAGCACTTTGGAAGGCCGAGGCGGGTGGATCTCGAGGCCATCCTGACCAACATGGTGAAAACCCATCTCTACTAAAAATACAAAAATTAGCTGGGCGTGCTGGCATGTACCTGTAGTCCAGCTACTTGGGAGGCTGAGGCAAGAGAATTGCTTGAACCCAGGAGGTGGAGGTTGCAGTGAGCCAAGATCATGCCACTGCACTCCAGCCTGGTGACAGAGCAAGACTCAGTCTCAAAAAGAAGAAGAAAAAAAAAAAAAAAAAAAAAAAAGAAACAGGGTGTAGAACTCTATCAGTAGTAAAACTGCAAAAAGCCGATAAATATGCCCATCATTTCTCTTATACCTAGTAAACCTCAAAGAATTCTGAATTTCTGAGAAATTCAGTCTCATGATAAAATTAAAATAGAAAAATCTAACTATGCCATGAAAGAATTTTTTAAAATATCTCTAGTAGCAAGATAAGTTGTTTTCATTTGAACAGAATACACTCTAAAAAGCAGGGAATAGGCTGAGTGTGGTGGCGGCTCACACCTGAAATTCCAGCACTTTGGGAGGCCAAGGTGAGAAGATCAGTTGAGGCCAGGAGTTTGAGACCAGCCTAGGCAATATAGTGAGATCTGTCTCTACAAAACATTTAAAAAATTAACCAGGCATGATGGCGCATGCCTATAGTCCTAGCTATTAGGGAGGCTGAGGCAGGGGGATCGCTTGAGCCCAAGACATCAAGGCTCCAGTGAGCTATGATCGCAGTACTGAAAAAAAAAAAAAAAAAAACAGGCCGCAGCAGCAGTTATTTTCAAGCCTAGCCTCAATCTAAGGGCTGACATCCAAGATGACATATCATCCTTGGAGGATATCCATCAATACTAATGAAATAAATAATTACGGTAACAAAAATTTCATAATTTTTGGAAATATATTATTCATCTATTTTATATCAACTTTTACTTTTTTTGTTAATTTTTAATAGAATATTCAGGGAGGGGTTCTTCCAAGGTGCTGTTCAAACAAAATCCAAGCAGGTTCATCATAAGACAAAAAAGGTACACTCTCAGATTAGTTTAAATCTCCTAACTTAAAGGACAGGGAAGGATCTGTTTTTATCTTTTGGAAACTCATGAGCTATCTACTTGTTCTTTACTTCAGCCAATTAGAAGTTCAACTGAACATAGCTATTTGAACATCATCTTAATGATGTTATAAATAAGCAATTTAAATATTTTATTTTGCCTAATCCCCAAGCTGGGTTATCACAGAGAAAGCATCTCAGCTTCTCCAGCTGGCCAACCTGCCTGCATTCGTAGCTACTAGCCAGTCCTGTTTTCTTTCCACAAAGAAAACAATGATTTGTTTTTTTCTTCTTTGCCTGAAGAGGGGCTTTCACAGGTGGGAGGTGATGAGTAGTACATTCTCCTGTTTAGAGAAAGGACACCTTGATTAACACAGGCATAAAATCCTAAACATGAAACTATTAAGCAAAACACAAAACATAGTCCTATCAAAGTAAATATCTATGCCATAAAAATTAATTTGTGCTATTTTTATATCTAAAATTATTTATAAAATCTACAGGTCAAGTTGCAGTGGAACTATTTTTTTTAAGATGTGGTAGGTTTCCACTGATTAGCATTTATATTTTTAGAACTTCTTATACACACCACTTTTCTGATTATTTCTAATGGTAATCAGTTTATATAAAGTATACCAAATTTTGACAGAGAATAAAGAAAAATGTCTGCTTCAAAATCATATTTGATGAAACCTCTGAGAACATGATTGCAATACAAATATTCTGTTTGTTCACACCAAAAAGGAGTACCAGAGTATCATGAAACATGCCTTTTAGTCCTATTACACCACAGACAGTAAGTTCATGAAACCACGAGCAAGTCATTTATTTTTTCAAAACTTCAATATGTTTATTTTTAACATAATAGAACATGTATTTTTCTCTCTAGATTAATAAGCACTTTAAGGTCAGTTCAGTCCACATATGTAAAAAGCACTCTGAAAGTTTTAAGCATGTTATAATTACATAAAATGTCATATTAATAATACTAACACAGTACACAGATCAATTTCACAGTACTACTAGTTTTCCAAAAATATTTACTGAATTCTGTACTACTGTATCAACTTTGAGTTTTTACCTTAAAAATAAGAGTGCATCTGTTATTACATAAGAAAGAATTAAATCTGGTTTGTTTTTTTTTTTCTTTTTTTGGGACAGTTTCGCTCTGTTGCCCAGGCTGGAGTGCAGTGGCACGATCTTGGCTCACTGCAAGCTCCGCCTCCTAGGTTCAAGTGATTCTTCTGCCTCAGCCTCCCGAGTAGCTGGGACTACAGGCGTACGCCGCCATGCCCAGCTAATTTTTTTGTATTTTTAGTAGAGATGGGGTTTTACCATCTTGGTCTGTCTGTTCTGCTCTTGAACTCCTGACCTCATGATCCGACCATCTCGGCCTCCCAAAGTGCTGGGATTACAGGTGTGAGCCACCGTGCCAGGCCAAATCAATTTCTTTAATTACTAAGTGAAATGTCTTTTAGAACTGATCAAAATGCCAACAAACCCCAGTCATAAGCAGAGAGACTCAAAGTTCCTGCCCATAGTTGATAAAGTAACAGTATAAGTACACATGTGCTTGGTGTCACTCAAAGGCTAAGAAGCAAGAGGCAAAGAAAAAATGCAAGAACAAGTGGAAGGAGTGAGGAACAACTGGTAGTGTCAATAGTGCTGGGACCTTTTCTCCACTACTGAAAAAGGTTTGGGAGGCCTAAGCTTGGTATTTATTTGGCAGCTAAAAGTCTGAAATTTCTTAAAGGGTTCAAAAAATCGGATTTACAATTAATTGGTTCTATGTCTTTTGTCACAACAGAGATTAGGTAATTTGTACACAAGCCCAGCAAAATTAAATCTTCTTTATTACCAGTCTAAAATACATTCCCAGATCTTGCCAAAACTAGAAACAAAATTTGAAACAACTGGAGTGACTCCTAATAGTGCCTGGGTACCAACTCAGTTAATAAACATTTTCTTTCTCAAGTGCACTTAGAGATACCAAGAACATCTCACAAAGGTGATGGTGTAATTCCATTATTTAAAATATTTTTAAAAAGATATTTACTTGCACTTGCACAGGACACCAAAGAAAGGCATATATTACATGATGCCCAATGGAAGTTTATCTACTCGAAACTATCTTTAAAATTCAGGCTTAGGATATTCTTCCTTAAACAATGGTGAAGAATCTCTGATAATAATTTAATTCACTGTAGTCACATTTTCATTTTTTTTCTTTTCTTAGGGGATACTTAACTCAGTATTCTCCACACTTTTTTTCATTCAAGAACTCTTGTGAGGCCAGGCACGGTGGCTCACACCTGTAATCCTAGCACTTTGGGAGGCCAAGGTTGGCAAATCACCTGAGGTCAGGAGTTCGAGACCAGTCAGGCCAACATGGTAAAACCCCGTCTCTACTAAAAATACAAAAGTTAGCTGGGCATGGTAGCACGTGTCTGTAGTCCCAGCTACTCAGGAGGCTGAGGCAGAAGAATCGCTTCAACCCGTGAGGAAGAGGTTGCAGTGAGCCGAGATCGTGCCACTGCACTTCAGCCTAACCAGGCAAGAGCGAGACTCTGCCAAAAAAAAAACAACTCTTGTGAATGTGTAGAGACAGAGAATACATTAGTGACAGTAATGAGGCAGCACAAAAATATAAGTATTCTATGAGAGCAGCTTCCATACATCCTTCTACCATTCAGAGAAAACTATTAGTCAACTACTGTGTGAACCATCATTAAACATATTGATTCCCCACTATAAACAGGAAAAATATAAATTCCTTGGACTGGCATTTAAGGTATTATTATGTCCAATATAATGCCTTTCTAACTATCCAGAGACACCGTAATTTACCATGTCAAACCCACCCTGAAGGATGTACCAAGTCCTTCTACATCTGCAATCTCTTCTAAAATAAACTCTACCTGTCAACCCCGTAGCATTTGACTTGTCCTGTAAGACATCATCAATTATCAACTCCTCTCTGACGCCTTCTCTCAAATGTGTACTGAACAGATGAATAAAGAAAAAAATCCATAAAATCATATTGATGGGAAGAGTTGCTTTTCAGAAGAAGATGAAAGGTACTTGAGGTAATTCACTTGTTTGCCATTTCCTAGTCTCATATTTGATCTAACATCTAACAGAATCTACAAAAACTGACCCAACAGAAAGGCAGCAAAAAGTAATAAATTAGTGTTTCAGACACAAGGTTGGTAGTCATCTGCCTAAAATCAATGGCTAAAACTACAATAATTGATACAGTTTCCAAGGAAAACCTTACAGTGAAAAGAACAGAGGACCAATGGAGGAATCTAGGAGGTCAATTAAATGAAACTTGCATCAAAATATATACAGACTCTTCTAGATAATTCAGAATGATAGTTATTATGGTGAGAGAAAATGGAAGCAAGTTACACAGCTCTACTGCAGCTAGCAGCTGATACTTCAAACCTAAATGAAATCAAACAAAAAGAGCATGTATCTGGTGACAAGCAGAGGGCTGGTTAAAAAAAAAAAAAAAGGACAGAAGAAAACTGAGGTTAAAAAAAGATTAAAACGAAAGAATTTAAAACAATGTGATAGCCTAGAATTAAAAAAAAAAAAAAAAAAAACTATTTCAAGAATGAAGGACACAAAAATCAAGTAAGATAAAGATAAGGAGGCATCCAATGGATTTGAAATTATGGAGATCGTCAGTGACCACAGCAATAGCAGTTTCAGAAGAGTAGCAAGTGAGACGTGAGCCAGCACTGAAGACTGAACTAGAGCTGAGTGAGTAGGGATGGCTGTAATGCAAATTTCCAAGAAGATTAGCCATGTGTTAGGGCAGGACAGAGTTATGTGTCAAGGAAAAACAACAACTATAACATTAAAAGTCAATAAATTACAGTAATGAAAACAATGTGACACTGGCATAAAACAGACACATAGACCAATGAGTAGAGAGTCCAGAAACAAATCCTCATATACATGATCAAATGACTTTCAATACGGGCGCCAAGACCATTCAATGAAGAAGGACAGTGTTTCAACAAAAGTTAGCAAGAAAATGGGATGTTCACATGCAAAAGAATGAAGTGGAACCCTTACCTTACACTCTACATAACAATTAACTCAAAATGGATCGAAGTCCTAAACATAAGACCTAAAACTATAAAACTTCTAGAAGAAAAGATAGGGGAAAAGCTTCATGATACTGGATTTGGTGGTGATTTCTTGGATATGACACCAAAGGCACAGGTAACAAAAGGAGAAAATAAACAAACTGGATTTCCTAATGTGTCAGACATTGGATTTCCTAATGTGTCAGGCATTCTGGACTTTCCAGTGATGCCACTGAGCTGGCACCTGTCAAAAAAGCAGTGGTTCCATTTCTAGATTGTGGATCTTCAGATAAATTCTGCCATTTTTATTGCACTTCCTGAAAGTCAGGGTCGGCTTGTGAAAAGTTGTTAAACAACATGCTAAATGTGAATGTCAACCCTCACTCTAAACTTCCCCTGTTCAGAACATCAGATATTTCATTGGGTTTTATAGTGGCTTTCTGATTTTTGGTATTCCACTGAAGAAGGGAGTTTGAAAGTTGTTGTATACTGTTAATGACTGTCTGTCCATGTCCTGCCTGAAATACCATGATTGTTTAAGGAAAGTATCTTTAATAAAGTTGGATACAGTTTGGGTTGGAGGGGGGGGAAAACATGAAAAGACATTTCTCCAAAGAAGATCTAGAAACGACCAATAAGCACATGAAACTACTCATTAGGAAATCAACTTCACTAATTAGGGAATCAATAATCAGTAACACTAATCATCACAGATATGCAAATCAAAACCACAGTGACATCACCTCACACCCATTAGGATGGCTACTAGCAAAAAAAAATAGGAAAATAACAAGTGTTGCCAAGCATGTGGAGAAATTGGAATCCTTTTGCACTGTTGATGGAATGAAACATGGTACAGCAACTGTGGAAAACAATATGATGGTTCCTCAAAAAATTAAAAATAGAAATACCTTCTGATCCCGCAATTTCATTCTGGGTATATATTCTAAATAATTGAAAGTAGTGTTCACAGCACCATTATTCACAATAGCTAAAACACGGAAGCAATACAACTGTTTATTAACAGATTAATGGATAAGCAAAATGTGCTCTGTGTGTATGTGTATATTGTGTGTGTGTGTACACACACACGTACAATAGAGTATCAGCCCCCAAAAGAAAAAAATTTGATATGTACTACTACATGGGTAAATCTTGAGGACATTCTGATAAGTGAAATAAGCCAGTCATAAAAAGACAAATACTGTATGATTCCACTTACATGAGGTACTTAGAGTACCTAAAAAATCATTGAATTAGGAAATGAAATGGTGGTTGCCAAGGTGGTGGGAGGGGGAAAAGTGTTTCAGTTTGAAAGGTGTTCTGGAGAAAGATGGTGATGGATCCCCAACAATGTGAAAGTCACTGAACTTTATACTTAAAAATGGTTATGACAGTAAAATTTATGTTATGTTTATTTTACCACAGTACAAAAGAATTGAAAAAATATGCAAATAGATTATGACTTTATAACTTGGGCCTTACATAGGAATGAAAAACAAACCCTAAATGTCTTCAATAAAAACATAAAACTCACATGACAACCATAACAAATATTTTTTAAACCCTTGGGGCTACAAAGGTGGCACATCTTTGGTAACAAGTTTCCCATCCCTGGTCTGGGTATTAAAACATTTAAAAAGATGGCTTCCTTCCTGCCTGAAAATAAGGACTAGCCAGTGCATCTTTAATGTTTTTCTATATTGGCAGAAAGAAGTGCTAATGTTATAGTCACTTCTACTAGTATGCCATGGAAAGGGATGGCCCTAGAGACGGTCCCTTTCTTTTATCCAGAAATGACAGATCATCAAAAAGAGATTCTTGCCACCACCTCTGATGTTTGGCCATGATGTCAAAAGACATCTTTCTAGGGTAATTCTTCAAAACCCACATGGCTGTAGAGTGGCCAGTAACTAAGGTGGTTGGGAACTACATGTTCATTCTTCAATAATCTTGTGGTTTTTTTGACATAGATAACACCTCTTCCAAGACAAGACATTTCCATTTCAATTTTTGTTTTGCTCTTTATGTGTATCCTACAGTCCGTTCTCATAATTATTTTCTTAATTGGAAAAAACATTTAGGGAGAGAATTTACTCTTTACATGCCACAGAGAAGGTTCTTCCCATTTCTCTTTGAAAATTCAACCGGATGCATAATTATGTAATTATCAGCCTTATATTGTTTTCAAAATTATCTGTAGCTTACCTACGCTTTTCCCTGTTGCTGCATTATTTCCATTCATTCCAACACCATGGGCAGACTACAATTAAAACACAAAACATCTATAGAGGTGAGTCAATGAAGAATAGAAATGATCAACAAACATGAAATACTTGTATTTTATCACTAACATGCTGTTGGACTTTCATTTTAAATTATTTAATCCAATTTTTGTTTAATTAAATTAACTCAGAACCTGATTGCACATCTAGCAATATCATGCTTATTATTTATCTTTAAGAGGGTAAAATTTGCTGGGTGTGGTGACTCATGCCTGTAATCCCAGCACTTTGGGAGGCTGAGGTGAGAGGATCGCTTGAGCCTAGGACATCGCGGCTGCAGTGAGCTATGATTGCACCGCTGTGTTCCAGGAGTTTGAGAGCAGCCTGGGCAACATGGTGAAACCCCATCTCTACAAAGAATATAAAAGTTAATCAGGCATGGTGGCATATGCCTGTAGTCTCAGTGACTCGAGAGACTGGGGTGGGAGGATTGCTTGAGCCCGGGAGGTCAAGGCTGCAGTGAACCATGTTTATGCCAATGTGCTCCAGCCTGGGTGACAGAATGAGACCCTGTCTCAAAAAAAAAAAAAAAAAAAAGGGGGGAGAGAGAGAGTAAAATTTGATGACTCAAATAAAAAGTTCCTACTTGGGATAGAAAAAAACATTAAAAAGATTTAGCATTTAAAAATACATATTTTTAATACGTATTTAAAAATACCAGTGTATTGGCATGTCCTTATATTCCCAGCTACTCAGGAGGCTAAGGCAGGAGGATTGCTTGAGCCCAGGAGTTCGAGGAGTTCAAAATATACATACATATCTGATAAACTGTTTACATTAATTTATGTTCAAATTACTATTCTCATTTCAGGACTAAAACAGCATTCAAAATTCAACCATCAAGAAGATTTTATACAAACTAAAGAAACATTTTCAGATAAACTTATGAAAATAATTTTAGCCTTCCTTATTTATGTAAACAAAAACCAAACTTTAAGTAAGTTGGATCACTACAAGGGTAACTACTAGAGCATGCTGAAAGGAAAATACTGACCAAAAAAACTTCTGGATGTTCTAACTGGGGAGAACTTTTCCTAAGGTTTTCTTCCTGAAAATGCTGGAGGTTTGTAGACAGCCCAATTCCAGAGGTCTGAGGCCTGCCTGCCCCACGTGTGCTCTGTAATCTATCTCTGCTTGTGCTCCGGGCCAGTGAAGCAAGAAAATTGATATTATTTACACAATCAACAGGTTCTTTGGAAGCCTTGTTAGCCATTTCTGTGATATCCCGAGCCTCAACTTTGGAAATAACATCAGATCTTTTCCCAGGTGAATCAACTTTAACCCCTTGAAAGCGAGGGGTCCTAGAGGAAGAACAATCAGTTATGTTTTGAACATCCAGTGACCGAGAAGAAGGCTGTAGTTTCCCAAAATCAAAACATTTGGACTGTCTCTGTGGTTTCACCAGAGAATTATGTAGCGACATTGGTGCAGAACAGCGAAGAGGTGACAAGAGTCTATTCTTGTGAGGACTTAATTCCCGGTAGTTAAGAACTGAAGTCTCTACTGATTCCCCACTCAGCACTCCCGCAGCATGCTTAAGATGCTGCTCTGGAGCTTTCAACCCTTTGTCAGCATTAGTGAGTAACAACTCCGGATTCACTTTGCATGCATCTTCTAAGCCGCTGCTCTGCTCATCAGCATTTCCATCTGCAAATGAAGCCAGTGAGCCCACTTCAGGTAGAAGTGATTCTTCGATTACACATTCTTCTGAAGGTAAGACAGTGTTCTCATTACTAGATGGCAAGTTTCCTAAAAAGTGTTTTGTCTGCCTAGGCAGGGATGATCCAAGATGGAGAACAGAGTCAGCAAGCTCCTGGTCATTTCCCAACTCCAAATGGGGTATCTGAGGAGGTAGTTTGACGTTGCTACTGGAGTGAGACAGTGTGTTAGTCTCCCAGCTATTATTTTCCTTAAGAAATTCACCAGTGATAGAAGACATGGATCTCTCAGCAGGGAGTTGAGTTGCCAAACTTGAAACTCCATTCCTGGAGATTTCGGGCAGATATGCATTCCCAAAAGCAGGTAAACAAGATTGACCAATGTTGGGGAGGACCCTTAACAATCGGTGGCGAGATGGTGCAGTGGAACCACTAGAAGGTCGAGGAGCTATAGGTGGGTGAGGTTTTATCTTGACAGCTTTCTTAGGCTAAAAGGAATGAATATACAGTTTCTTTACACAGTCATTTTCTCTGCCCATTAACAAAAATTAGTGAAGGAAGAAAATGTTACTTACCATAACATACTGGCACTTTTACTATCTCAATTTAAAATGTTTAAGAAAAATAAAATCTTAAGATTATGATAGGGAAGATGCTATTTTCCTTCACTGAGTATACTTTTCCAGTAATATTAAAGAAAAATAATTTTGTTTTATTTTGCTTACTACCGTTTCTCAGAGTTTTACTACAAAGAAAATGAACTGATTATATTAGATAAGACATTGCTGACCTATTTTAGATCTCCAACAATTTTTCCTACTATGTTGAATAAATGTTTCATTGGATTGGTATACAGAAAAAAAGTTATCAACCCTAAAAAAAAAGAAAGAAAGAAAGAGTTAAAAGGCCTAAACCGCTATCCTTGAAAAGACTTGCTGGCAACACTGGCCTCTGGCTGGCTTCTGGGAACATCTATTTCAGGAGGTTCAGGAGGGTTCCCATGAACCTAACTGATAAGAGTGGCTCATTGTGCCAAACTATTTATGCAATAATACAGTTCATGATGAACACTTGCATTCCTTCTGGGAGTCTGAACTGCAAACACTAGGCAGAGGGTGCCTACATGAAGAGGCCCAGTAAAATCCCTGGGCACAGAGTCTCTAATGAGCCTCCCTGGTAAATAACATTTCACATATGTTGTCACGACTCATTGATAGAGGACTAAGCACGTCTCATGAGACTCCACTGAAAGAGGATTCTAGGAAGCTTGTGCCTGGTTTCCTCCAGACGTGGCTCTATGCACCTTTTACATTTGCTGATTTTGCCTTGTATCTTTTTGCTGTAATAAATCTTAGCAATAAGTACAACTATATACAACAACATACTACAGCCCTGTGAATCTTCCTATCAAACCATCACACCTGGGGTGGGTCCTGGGGCCCTCTGGCATAGTAGATTTTAATAAAAGTACCATAAAACTTCAAGATCTTATGAATAAAGTGGAGAACTAAACATTAAGAAATCTCAGCTCTTAAAAGTAAGCAAAAATGGTAGCAAGCAGGCATGAGGATGGGATGGAATATCTTATGACATACCAATGCTCCCACTTATAGAAAATATAAAATATATGAAAATATAAGAAGAGCTGGATAATTCAGTGGATACCAACTGAGGCAAGAAAAATTAGAGGAGCTAAGGAAGAAGAACCTTAGAAAGATGAGCTGGCTCCTGTAGATGCTTTTATCCTGGAGATAGAGTTTCACTCTTGTCACCCAGGCTAGAGTGCAATGACATAATCTCAGCTCACTGCAACCTCCGCCTCCCGGGTTCAAGCAATTCTTCTGCCTCAGCCTCCTGAGTAGCTGGGATTACAGGCACCCGCCACCATGTCCAGCTAATTTTTGTATTTTTAGTAGAGATGGGGTTTCTCTAGGTTGACCAGGCTGGTCTCGAACTCCCGACCTCAGGTGATTCACCCATCTTGGCCTCCCAAAGTGCTGGGATTACAGGTGTGAGCCACCATGCCTGGCCCAATCTGCAATTCTTTATCCAGCAAAAAATTCTTCAAAAATGAAGGATATGACTTTTGAGCTGTCAAAATTAATGACAGCTGCCTAAAACTGAATTTCTCCATGCTCCAGAAAAACTACACATATCAACAGCATACACAAATAAAATCACTCATAACCCATGCCTCAGAAAAACTGGGAGACATATAATATGAACTTCAAACTATTTCCCAATCCAAGAAACTCATCTGCAAAGCCTATGCCTGTGGTGAGAGACAGGCAAGAGTAAGAGCTTCACCAAAATAAAACTTAAAAAAGCCGGGGGGGAAGTAAAAAAGAAAAGGAGAGGTTTGCATAACCTACAGCTGATGGAACAAAGAAAAATCCACAAAAGACAAAAATCCCACTTGATTATGAAGATACTAAAAATAGGTCTAAGATATGAGATATCAAACACACGCTACTGAGAAATTAAAAGGAATTGACTTTATTTTTATGTGTATTTTTTGAGACAGGGTCTGGCTCTGTTACCCAGGCTAGAGTGCAGTGGACAATAATGGCTCACTGCAGCCTTGCCCTCCCAGGGTCAACTGATCCTCTGAGTAGCTGGGACTACAGACACACATCACCATGCCCAGCTAATTTTTGTATTTTTTGTAGAGACGGGGTCTCCCTATGTTGATAGGCTGGTCTCAAACTCCTGGATTCAAGTGATCCTCCCGCCTCGGCCTCCCAAAGTTCTGGGATTATAGGCATGAGCCAACACACCCCACCTTAAAGTTGTTCAGGATAAAGGAGGTACCTTCAAGAAGGCATCACTTTTGGAGACAGAAGGGGTAAATTGAAAGGAAAAGGCACCCACTGAGACTTTGATAGTAAAAGTAAAGAAAGAAGCAGGAAAGGGAAAGTAAGGATCCTACAAAAACAATAGTGAATCACAACTTAGAAAACATACTGACACTGCCCTCTAATAAGAGTGTCATTGATTTGGGCCAGGCATGGTGGCTCACACCCATAACCCCAGCACTTTGGGAGGCCAAGCTGGAAAGATCGCTTGAGCTCAGGAGTTCAAGACCAGCCTGGAAAACATGACAAAAACCCATCTTTACCAATAATACAAAAAAATTAGCTGGACATAGTGGCAGGAGCCTGTGGTCCCAGCTACTTGGGAGGTTGAGGTGGGAGGATAGCTTGAGCTCAGGAGGCGGAGGTTGCAGTGAGTCAAGATCATGCCACGTATTACACCCCAGCCTGGGTGACAGAGCAAGACCCCATCTCAAAAGTGTGTCATTGATTTAAAAAACCTGCATTTCACTACACCAACGGAAGAGAGTGCTTTTGAAATAAGAAACTTCCCTATACAAAATCCTCGCTTCTGTGTATTAATATATAACTGTTAATACTCATCTAAGTAAATAAAATTATGGAAAATACAGTTACAAAATAAACAGAAAAAGGCAGACCAAATCCATGTAAAGTTGCTATAAAAATAAAACAGAAAATGAGAATCAGACATTTTAGCTAATGAAAATTCTCCTTAAAACAATGAAACAAAAGAAAACTACATCACAATATCCCAACTTAAATTAAGTATCTTTAAGTTAGAATTTGCAGATATTTTTAAAAATCTCATCAAATCACAAATGCAAAAACTCAAGGCAGAATGGATAAAAGTAATAGGAAGATATGAAATGAGAGGTGAGCAAACCCAGAAATACTCTGCAGAAAACAAAATCATCTCAGAAATGAAGACTAAATTACAAGGTGCCCACAGAAGACTAGAATTCTACTGAACATTTAATAAAGAATACTGAAGAAAGGTATGAAAACAGCCAAAAGAATAAAAATAAAGAATGTAAAAGGATAAGAGAGAAGGTGCTTGTATATTAGACATAGAAGTTCTAACAGGGCAGGCAGGGTATCTCATGCCGCTGAGGCAGGAAGGTCACTTGAGTCCAGGAGTTCGAGGCTGCAGTGAGCTCAGGCTATGGCACCCCAGCCTGGGTGACACCACAAGACCCTGTCTCTAAAACAAAACAAAACAAACAAAAAAAAAACGACAACGACGATGACGTTCTAACTTATGTATAAAATAAGCACCAAAGGCCGGGTGCGGTGGCTCACGTCTATAATCCCAGCACTCTGGGAGGCCGAGGTGGGCAAATCCCCAGTTCAGGAGATCGAGACCATCCTGGCTAACACGGTGAAACCCTGTCTCTATTAAAAATACAAAAAAATCAGCTGGGCGCGGTGGCGGGCGCCTGTAGTCCAACTACTCCGGAGGCTGAGGCGGGAGAACGGCGTGAACCTGGGAGGCGGAGCTTGCAGTGGGCCCAGATCGCGCCACTGCACTCCAGCCTGGGTGACAGAGCGAGACTCCATCTCAAAAAAAAAAAAAAAAAAAAGTTCCAAAAACGAAAACAAACCAAAAAAACAAAGTACTAAAAAAGAAAAAACATAAATTGTAAGAAATCATCCTGAAATAAAGAAGACTTGAATCTTTATGTTAAAAAGGCTCAAGTGTATAGTGAAAATTGACCCTGAAGAGTTAATTCCAAGATACATCCTAGTAAAACCATTACATTTAAAAGAAAAAAAAAATCCTCATTTTCTCTAGACAAGAAAACCAAATCATTTACAGAGAAAAGAAAGATTGGTGATTAGATTTCCCAATGGCAATATAAAAAGCAAAACAACAGCAGAGAAACATTTTAGACAAACTCAAGGGAAAAGATGTGAACTAAGCATTTTATATCTAGGCAAGCCGTATTTAAGGATTAAGGCTAATGTTTCCAGCGTTAAAAAGAAGATGAATATTTAAGGTTATGGATATCCCAATTATACTGATTTGATGTTTACAAATTATATTCATGTATTAAATTATCACATGTACCCTGAAAGTATATCTATTATGTATCAATGTAAATAGGAAAATACCAAAATAGAAGAAAAACCTACAATTAATATCCTACATAATGGTAAAAACAAAAAATGTTAAGTCTAAAGAAAAGGGTTTGAACATCGAAAAATTCAAGAATTACTGTACCTACAAGCCTTTCTTGAGGACTTTAGATGAGCTTCTTCTAACTAAAATGTATGGAGAAACCTACAGCAAAAAGACTGATCATAAGAATGGAATATAATTGGCTGGGCACAGTGGCTCATGCCTGTAATCCCAGCACTTTGGGAGGCTAAGGTGGGTGGATCACAAGGTCATGAGTTCGAGACCAGCCTGGCCAACATGGTGAAACACTGTTTCTAATAAAGATACAAAAAAAAATTAGCCGGGCGTGGGGGCGCACACCTGTAATCCCAGCTACTCGAGAGGCTTAGGCAGAAGAATCGCTTGAACCCAGGAGGCAGAGGTTACAGTGAGCCAAGATCACACCATTGCACTCCAGCCTGGTCGACAGGGCAAGACTCCATCTCAAAAAAAAAAAAAAAAGATGGAATATAACTAAAACTAAAATAAGGGTGAGTACAAAGATAAATGATTTGTAAATGCTATGTTTTCTTTTAAAAAGCAGAAAAAATTTTTAATGAGAGGATGAAGAGAGAAAAGAAAAATGTTCCCTGATTTTCACTTAGTAATTGGGAGTCAAAGGATACTTAAAGCTGGCAAATGAAAGAGGAGAAGGTTAAATAAGGAAAAGGCAGATCAAGAACACAATAAACAGTATTAATGTAAAGTGAATCAATAAAACAAAATGCAAAAGCCTTCTGAAATACCAAAAAATACACACTTACACATTCATATATACAGATACACACAAAAGCAAGCATAGAGAAGGAAACTGTAAATATAACAAAATAAGACATTTAAGACCAAATATGAAGTCATATCAATAAATATAAATGTGATTAAGTTACCCATTTTTTAAAATTTCAAACTGGCTCACAAAGCAAAAACCAACTCTATACTGTATATAAAGGAAATATATAAAACAAAGTAACTTAAAAGTTAATAAATAGAGGCATGGGAAAAGGTATACCAAGCAAATGAAACCAAGAAGATACCAGTAGGTATGGGCCTGATATCAGGCAATGAAAATTCAAGGGGAAAGTCAGTCAGTGTGATAGAGATCAAACATTTCACTGCTTTTGTAACTAGCAACACAGTGAAAATATAAGTTATTAATATTTATGTACCAAATTACACAACTACTACCTTCTTACAGCAAAAAGTATGGGAAATGAAAAGAGAAATACACAGAAACCTATGAATAATAGACCTTCATCTATTACAATTCTCATTCTAAGACAGATCAAGTTGACCAAAAAAAAAAAAAACCTTAATCAATAAGGTCTATCTTATAAACATCTAGCAAACTTTTACCTTTACGATAGAGAATAAACTGTCTTCTGAGGTATATATTCATGAAAAGTGCTATTAGATCCCAAAGAATAAAATGCTATAAAGTAGAAATACAAACAACATTCTCTGAGTTCCAAGCAATAAAACTAGAAATTAAAAACAATGAAAAATCAAGCACGGCATGGTTCTGCACACATAGTCCCAGCCATGTGGGAGGCTGAAATGGGAGGATCCCTTGATCCCAGTTCAGTAACATAGTAAGACTCCCACCTCTTAAAAAAAGAAAAGAAAAGAAAAAGAAAAACCAAAAAGCCTCTACCACCAGAACATTTTCAAAATATATTAAACTACTCATGGACTAATGAGGAAACACCAACTAAAATTGCAAATTTTCTTTAAAAAAAAAAAAAAGAAAAAGAAACTACTACAAATTAACATTATGTGCCTTCTGATGTGTTGCACTGAGAAGAATAAATCATCTGTGTAGTATTCCTACCAAAAATGTTCAACTTCCATCTAATCATAATGAAATAGCCAAATCTCCAAATTGAAGAATATTTTACAAAACAACTGATTTACATTCTTCTAAAATATTTTACATGAATGTCCAAATAAGGCTTAGAAGAGATGAAAACATTACAATGAAATGCAATGCATCGTTCTTGATTGGATCCCAGATCAAAAACAATATAAAATGCTATTAAGCACATTATTAAGACCTGAGAAATATGAATATAGATGACATAATATGTATCAATCATAAATGAGTATGGTAACTGTATCATAATCATGTAAAAGGTGGCACTTATTCTTAGGAGACACATGCTAAAGTATTTGGGGGAAGTGTCATGATATCTTAACTCGCAAATAGATCAGCTAAAAAAAAATCCAAACAGAAAGCAAATGTGGGAAAATATTAATCGATGAATCTAGTCTTATAACATTTCTAAATAATTAAACATTTCTCAGCCAGGTGCAGTGGCTCACACCTGTAATCCCAGCACTTTGGGAGGCTGAGTCAGGCAGATCACGGGATCAAGAGATCAAAACCATCCTGGCCAACATGATGAAACCCTATCTCTATTTAAGAAACAAAAATTAGTTGGGCATGGTGGCGCACACCTGTAGTCCCAGGTACTCGGGAAGCTGAGGCAGGAGAATCGCTTGAACCTGGGAGGCAGAGGTTGCAGTGAGCCGAGACCACGCCACTGCACTCCAGCCTGGACAACAGAGCAAGACTCCATCTCAAAAAAAAAAAAAAAAAAGAATTAAACATTTCTCAAAATTAAAAAGGTAAAAATAAGTTTTTGGACAAATGCTAAGAGAATATATCATCAGGAACCCTAAATGGAAGTACTAGTACTAGAAGTCCTAGCTGGAGAAATCAGGCAAGAGAAAGAAATAAAGGGCATACAAATTTGAAAAAAGGAAGTCAAATTATCCTTGATTGCAGATAATATGATCTTGTATTTGGAAAAACCAAAAGATTCCACCAAAAAAATGATTAGAACTGATAAACACATTCAGTAAAGTTGCAGGATACAAAATCAACATATAAAACCCAGTAGCATTTCTATATGCCAACAGTGAATAATCTAGAAAAATCAAGAAAGTAATCTCATTTACAATAGCTACAAATAAAGTAAAATAAAATACCTAGGAATAAACTTATCTAAAGAAGTCAAAGATCTCTATAATGAAAGCTATTAAACATTGGAGGACACAAAAAAATGAAAAAAATATTCCATGTTCATGAGTTGGAAGAATTAATATTGTTAAAATGTCCATACTGCCCAAAGCGATCTACAAATTCAACATAATCTCTATCAAAATACCAATGACATTTTTCACAGAAACAGAAAAAATAATCCTAAAATTGACATGGAACCACAAAAGACACAGAATAGTCAAAGCCATCTAAGCAAAAAGAACAAAACTAGAGGAATCATAATTATCTGACTTTAAATTATACTACAGAGCTACAGTAACCAAAACAGCATGGTACTGACATGACCATAGATGCACAACCAATGGAACAGAATAGAGAAACCAGAAACAAGTCCACAGACCCACAGTGAACTTATTTTTGATAAAGGTGCCAAGAACATACACTGAGGAAAGGACAGTCTCTTCAATAAATGATGCTGGGAAAACGGGATCCACATGCAGAAGAATGAAATTAGACCCCTCATTTTTCACCATATACAAAAATCAAATCTAAATGAACTAAAGACTTAACTCTAAGATCTGAAACGATGAAACTACTCAAAGAAAACACTGAAAGTAGGGTCTCACAGAGATATTTGTATACTTATGTTCATAGCACCATTATTCACAATAGCCCTAAAAGATGGGGGCAAACCAAGTGTCCACTGAGGAATAAATGGATTTAAAAAATATGGTATACAGCCATACAATGAAATATTATCCAGCCTTAGAAAAGAAGGAAATTCTGACACATTATGACAATTTTATAAGATAAAAAACTTCTAGAGATTGGTTGCACAACAACGTGTTATACACTTAACATTACTGAACTGTGTGTACACTTAAGATGGTAAAGATAATTTTATGTCATATGTATTTTACAATTAAACATAAAATTTTAAAATTTTTAATGGTAGAATCTAGGTATTAGATAAATAAGTGTTAATGGTAAAATTCTTTCAACCTTACTGTACATTGGAAAAGAAATAAAAATATAGATCAAAATTTCTCTCATGAACAAAATCCTAATGCAAAAATCCTAAAGAAAATATTAATAATTTAAATCTAAAGAAATGAAAAGGAAAATACATCACAACCAAGAATGGTTCATTCTAACAATGCAAGAATATTTCACATTTTTAAAAAATCAATTCATCGCAATATCAGAATATTTTTATTCAGTGTAAAATAATTCTTATTTCTCTTTGGACTTTTTGACTATCAGTTACTTAGAAGTGTGTTATTTTCAAATATCAGACGGTTTTCTGTCTGATATTTGATATTATATCAAATATCAGATATAATATCTATATCTATAGATATAATATCTATTATTGATTTCTAATTTTATTCCATTGTAATCAGAGAGCATTTTTGTATTATTTGGAATCTTTTATAATTTATTTGAAACTGGTCTGGGCTCAGTGACTCATACCTGTAATCCCAGCACTTTGGGAGGCCAAGACAGGCAGATTGCTTGAGGTCAGGAGTTCAAGACCAATCTGACCAACATGATGAAACCCCGTCTCTACTAAAAATACAAAAAATTAGCCAGGCATGGTGGCATGAGCCTGTAGTCCCAGCTACTCGGGAGGCTAAGGCAAGACAATCGCTTCAACCTAGGAGGTGGAGATTGTAGTGAGCCAAGATTGTGCCACTGACCTTCAGTCTGGAGGACAGAGCAAGATTCTGTCTCAAAAAAAAAAAAAAAAATTGAACCTGTTTTATGGCACACAATATGGTTTACCCTGGTAAATGTTCTACATGCACTTAAAAAGAAATGTGTACTCTGCTGTTTTGGGTAGAGCATACTGTAAATGGCAGTTGGGTCAAGTAGGTTGATAGTGTTGTTCAAGTCTCCTAAATCCACTGATTTTCTATCTGTTCCATCGATTTTTGAGAGTGGGATGTAGGAATCTTTGAACAAAAGTATTTGTTTATTTCTTTGTAGAATTTGCTTCATGTATTTTGAAGTTCTATTATTAGGTGCATAAATATTTAGGACTGTAAAGAAAGGATTTTTTTTCTTAATAGAGCTAGGTCAATTGTTCTCCAACTGAAAAAAAAAAAAGATCTTTACATTATATCAAAAAAATTTCAGCTGGGCGCGTGGCTTACGCCTGTAATCCCAACACTTTGGGAAGCCAAGGCGGGAGGACTACCTGAGGTCAGGACTTTGAGACCAGCCTGGCCAACATGGCAAAGCCCCATCTCTACTAAAAATACAAAAATTAGCCAGGCATGGTGGCACATGCCTGTAGTCCCAGCTACTCAGGAGGCTGAGGCAGAAGAATTGCTTGAACCAAGGAGGTGGAGGTTGCAGTGGGCCAAGATTGTGCCACTGCAGTCCAGCCTGGTGACAGAGCAAGACTCCGTCTCAAAAAAAAAAAAAAAAAAAGATTCAGCTGGACTAAACCTAAGTGAGAGAAAAACAATCATAAAGCTTTAAGACCTGTGGTAGGAAAATATTTCATCAAAAGGTTATCAAAAATGATAACCATAAAAGCAAACTGGGCACAGTGGCTCACACCTGTAATCCCAGCATTTTGGTAGGCCGAGGCGGGTGGATCACGAGGTCAAAAGTTCGAGACCAGCCTGACCAACAAGGTGAAACCCCCATCTCTACTAAAAATACAAAAATCAGTCAGGCGCGGAGGCACGCGCCTGTAATCGCAGCTACTCGGGAGGGTGGGGCAGGAGTATTGCTTGAACCCGGGAGGTGGAGGTTGCAGTGAGCAGGGATCGTACCACTGCACTCCAGCCTGGGCGACAGGGTGAGACTCCATCTCAAAAAAAAAAAACAAAAGCAAAACTGATAAATTAGAATAGAATTAAAAACATTCACCAAAAGAATAAGAAAGTAAAAGAACAAGTCACCAAAGAGTGTTAGAAATATCTGCAACCCACGTATCTGACAAAGGACTTGTATCCACAGTATACAAAAATGCCTAGAAATCAATAAGCAAAAGGCAGAGAACTCAATTTAAAAATAAACAAAAGACTTGAACAGGCACTTCACACAAAAAAAAAATCTTAATGGTCAATAATCACATGAAAAGTCAGCATTATTCCTCATTAGAGAAATATAAATGAAAACCATTTACACAGTCACCAGAATGGTTAAAATTAAAAGGACTGACAATATCAAGTGTTGGCAAGAATGTGGCATAAACTAGAACTCTCACATTGCTGGTAAGAGTGTAAATTGGTTCAAATGCTTGGCAAAATTGTTTGGCATAATACTAAAGTTAAACACATATCTTTCCTCTGACTCTGAAAGTCCATTGCTAGGTATATGCTCCAAAGAAACAAGCGCATATGTCCACCAAAGAATGTATGAGAATATTCAAAGCAGGTTTACTGATAAAAGCCAAAAGCTAGAGACAACTCAAATGTCCATCAAAAGGAAAAGAGAGAAGCAAATTGAGGTAAATCAATCACATAGTACAATAGTACACAACAATAAAAAAGAATTAACTGATACATGCAACCACATGGATAAATCAAACAAATATGTTGAACAAAAGAAACCAGACCATATTCTCTATGATTCCATTTATATAAATTTCAGGAATAGGAAAAACATATTTATGGTAATAGATGTAAGAACAGTAGTTATTTCTGAGAGTGGGAAAAGGTAGATATTAACTGGGAAATATTATGAGGTAACATTCTGGAGTGAAAGGTCCTATTTTAATTTGGGTTGTGTCTACATGAGTGTATATAAATGTAAAAATTCATCATGTCGTATATTAAAGATTTTTGAATTTTATTATATATTAAAAGGAAGGGAACCATTAATAGAGTAAAAAGGAAAGCAATAAAGTGGTAATATGAAACAAAGGACTTTTATCTAGAATATATATAAAACTCCAAAAAAATTCTGTAACAAAAAACATACAACCCAATAGAAAAATGGAAAAATATAGGTGTTTTATTAAAAAGCATATCCAAATGCCCAATAAACATATGAAAGGTGCTCAACCTTCCAGGTCTCATCAGAGAAATGCAATTAAAACCACAATGTGATGCCACTACAAAGTAGAATTACAAAAATTACAAAGGACCATGCCAAATACTGGGAAGAATATGGGAAAACGGCAACTCTCATTCACTGTTGTAAAGAATGTAAACTGGTTCAATCACTTTGGAAAACTGACACTATCTACTAAATAGTAGATATCTTTATCCACAATAAATAACTATTAACATATTTTTAAAAAGTAATTATTGCAAGATTAAGATTAAGCTCTCTTTTTTTATCCTTCTTAGACCCAGAATGATCTTTAAAATAATGAATTATATTAAGTGCAGCATAATCCCTTCAGGTGTGCTTCTAATCTAAAAAAAACAATTTATCCCTTTTAGAAGTTTAATAAATAACTGAGGCCAGAAACCTGAAATGAATAATACTTTATAATATTTTCACAATGACCAACAGACCTCATTGCTGAGTGCCCTGCAGGGGTAAGCGAGAGATAAGCCTGGCCAAATGCCAACAGCTTCACCTTTTTGCTGAGATTCATATTCTTCATCTTAGCCTTTAGCAGCTTCATCTTATTCATAGTTATTGAATTTTCAATTATCTGTTGCCCAGAAGAAGAAGGCTCAGTTTCTTCATCCTCATCTGTATCCGAATTATACATAGAACCACCACTGAAAAGAAAACAATAACTACTTGAAATTTTTCTGATACCTGCTCAGTCACTAAAAATACTCTGTATGAAACAGCAATCTATAGAAGTTACTAATGATAAAACACTACTTCCATTTTGTCAATGTCAATGCAAGGAAAATATACTTCAAAGAATGTACTTCTTAAAAGAAAAAATGAAATGGGAATAAATATTATGATCTAGCATTACTGAAAATCTAGTATAGCTGAGCTTCTCCGAATTCAGCATATCATAAATGAAGACGTTTTGGCACCTGTCATATCATTCCCAAAGAGGCAAAATCCATTTCCTTGAGAATGTCTGATTTCATTTTATCAGGCAAGGCTGATAATTATGCAACCCAGACAACAGGTTGATGAGATTTCCATGAATCAGAATTTTTTAAAAATTGGCATGGGAGAGTAGTATACATTTTTAGTCATCCTGAGGGGATTCTCACTAAAAAAAAAAAAAAAAGAATTCATGCACAGGTGTCATCACTTTCTATTCTTAAGGCTATTCTTAAAGGGCAAATATATATATGTGTGTATGTGTATATATATACATACACACACACTTTTTTTTTTTTTTTTTTTTGAGATGGAGTCTCACTCTGTCACCAGGCTGGAGTGCAGGGTGCAATTTCGGCTCACTGCAACCTCTGCCTCCCAGGTTCAAGCGATTCTCCTGCCTCGGCCTCCCGAGTAGCTGGGACTACAGGTGTGTGCCACCACACCCGGCTAATTTTTTGTATTTTTAGTAGAAACGGGGTTTCACCATGTTAGCCAGGACAGTCTTGATCTCCTGACCTCGTGATCCACCTACCTCGGCCTCCCAAAGTGCTGGGATTACAGGTGTAAGCCACTGCGCCCAGCTAATAAATTTTCTTAAGTAGAAATAACTTAAAATTTTTCTAAGTATGTTTGAAAATGTAAAAACCTAGAATAGCATAGATTTTAACAAGAAAAAAGACATCCAGTCAAGTCATGATACAAGCCATTAAACAGGTTAAACATTTCAATTACTGATCAACCACAGTGACGTTATTCATATTTCAATGTAATTAATATTTGGAACCCTTCCTCTTTGATTGCATAATGATGTATCACACTATCCTCATATTTATATTTACATGTTTGTTTTGCCCCTTATTCACCCATACGTAAGCAAGTTGAAAGCAGATATTAGATTTTATCTTCTTAGTCTGCACCAGGCACAGCGCTTGGCACATAGCCAATAAATGTTTGATGAACTGAACACAAAGATTTTGAAATTTCATTTATCTTTTCTATAATGGGAAAATTAGAATGGCAAGGATTTGATAAAATACAAGTTCAGCACATTTGGAGAACGATTAAAACTTTAAATAAAGCAGAATAAGAATACATATTAGTTTTTATGCAGATTTACTTATAGGAAAACTAGGTTATCCACACTATGGAAGTATGAGGGTTAATAAAATTTCCCATTTTATACGGTTGTAAGAAATGGAAACAATTTAGGATAGCCTTAATAGGATATATTCCTTAATGTTTCTGAAGCACATATTATTGCCACACAAGGGCAAAAAAGAGAGTAGACAGCCCCATTCCTACATTTTATATGGTGCAACATGAAATGCTCTGAAACTGTGGGTTAATTACACGCACTACACGCATGGGTAATAGCATCAGAAGGAAGAATGTAGGACTAGTCTCCACAACCAATTCAGTCTGTGATGCTTGACTTATGAAAGTCACAGTTACCTACTACAACATGGCTACCACAGTATGATAACCAACACAAGTACAACACTGAAGTAATAACATTGCCTGCCATTTACTGAATGCCTGCTCTGCCAGGCACTTCCCACACATTATTCCTAATTCTCACAAAACTACATGAGGTAGATATTATAGCCGATTTTATTAATGGAGAAACTCCAGGTGAGAGAGGTTAAGTGATTTGGCGCAAGATCAGAAAGCTATCGACAGCAGACCTAAGATTCAAATCCCCCATCTGTCTGGTTCCCAAGCTGATTCTTCCTACTACCACTCATTGCTTCCCCAGGCACCAAAAGGCCTTACTGCATCATGCTTGTGCACCCAAATGAGTGCCAGAACTTCTACTGTGTGAAGGCTTCTGTCTCAAGGCCAACTACACAATACCTGAAGAGGAAGGGTGTATGAAGATTTTTGTCATTTCACCCTGTGGAGTTAGAAGGAATAACTCAAGTATACACTACTCTGTTACCTTGCAATATTTTAATCTTAAATACTTCTGAGTTACCCTGTGGCATTTTAAGTATCTTTATTGAATACTGAAAAAAGTTTCTGATTCAACATTACTGTCTTGAAAAGACCTATTCTCTCATGGAATATATACATATACACACACACATACATACACACATATATATCTTTTATATATATAATATGTAGTATATACATATATAAAAGAACAATAATGATAAATCACTGGACTCATTTTAGAGTATAAAAGCACTTTTAAGTTCACCTTTTTTTTCAAAGAACCACATTATTGTGTTTTCTCTCATGAAGTATAGATTCATGAGATGAGTTAGAAGCCAATCACAAATTTTTTTCAGATGAAAAATGTTAACTAGATTAGGTTAACATAGTAATTTATAAATTTAATCTGAAATGGCTTTCTTTATATTTAAATATCATATTTAAATCTTTTGATTTAATGATAGGATTAAAGGATACGAGATGGGCAAATGTAATATTATTCAAACATGAAATCTGTACATCCCAAAGCCAAGAACTCATTTAACTTTCACAATTTACCATTAAGTCTTACAATGTCTCCTTATCTTTCTGCTTAAAAAATCCCAGGCCAGGCGTAGTGGCTCACGCCTATAATCCCAGCACTTTGGGGGGCCGAGGTGGGCGGATCACCAGGACAAGAGATCGAGATCATCCCGGCTAACACGGTGAAACCCCATCTCTACTAAAACTACAAAAAAATTAGCCGGGCGTGGTGGCATATGCCTGTAGTTCCAGCTACTCGGGAGGCTGAGGCAGGAGAATCGCTTCAATTTGGGAGGCAGAGGTTGCAGTGAGCCAAGATAGCCCCACTGTACTCCAGCCTGGACAACAGAGCAAGACTCCATCTCAAAAAACAAACAAACAAACAAAAAAATCCCAGTAAGGTGGCATGATCCACTAAAAAGATTTGAGACTAAGAAAAGACTGATGCTGAATTTTGTGTCAGAATGAAACAAATTAACACTCAATTCTACCTCTTCCTTTCTAGAGTAGGAGCCAGCAAACCATGGTCATGGGTCAAATCTGCCCCACCACCTATTTCTATTTCTGTGTGGCCCATCAGCTAAGAATGGTTTATGAACTTTAATTAATCGAAAAAACTCCAAATAAGGGTATTTCGTAACACATGAAAAGTAAATAAAATTCAAATTTGAGTTCATAAATAAAGTTTTATTGGAACACAGCCACATTCACCCAATCATGTATTACAAATGGCTGCTTTTGCCTACAATGGCAGAATTGAGTAGCTATGACAGATTTTATGTGGTTCTCTCGTTGCGCTACATTGTGATATGGGAAACTACAAATCACTGTGACACAGTCATAATTCAACAGCATTTTGAGTGCCATGTATATTGCTATTCTGTGACTTTTATTAGTGTACACCCAACCTTGTCAAACAAGAAAAGTAGATTTCAAATGTTGCCATTTTAAGGTTCCATAGAGTGGACTATTTGTTAGCAATTAGATAGCAAAGCATGATGCTTATTATGCAGTGACACTATAGCTATGCTAAAGGAAAACAGCATAAATAAGCATTACCAGGTTAGGCGTTCATCACAATATTCCCAACTTGCAGGAAAGCAACAGTCAGAAAAATTAGAAAATTTACAATTTACATCATAGTACAATTTACATCACATTTACAATTTACATCACAGCAGAATTTCTTTACAAAAATAAAAAATGAAAATGAAGCTATAACCAAAGAAGTTTCCGATTGTTTATATCTGCTAGCCAAGCAAGGAAAGCTACTTATCAATAGTGAATTAATTCATTATTGATCATAGCAGTTGAGGAAGTACGTCCTGAGAAAATAAACTTGTTTAAAGGTCACTTTTTCAGCAGGAACAATTTCGCAAAAAGTTGACAGCGTTGGAAGCAACGTCAACAGCTGATTTAAAAATAAGGTAAATGATTGAGTCATTTTCCTTGTTTTTTGATGAGCTGACATGTATCACCCATATTGCTCTGTGTTACTATTTATTGAGGGCATCATTACCAAGTTTGAAGTGACTGAAGAGTTGGCCCCTATGAATAGTCTGCATGAAGCTACTACAGGTGAGAATATTTTCAAATAAATTGCTAAAACATTAATTTAGTACAACTTTAAGTGAACTCTGCTATGACTGATGGGGTGATGTGTGGAACAGAAAAAAAAAAACTTAGTTGGACAAATTTATAGAGTTAGTGAACATGTAAGGTCTTTTTTTTTTTTTTTTTTTTTTTTTTGTCTTTTTGAGACAGGGTCTCACTCTGTCACCCAGGCTGGAGTGCAGTGGTGCGATCTCGGCTCACTGCAACCTCAACTCCTAGGCTCAAGCAATGTTCCCACCACAGCCTCCGAAGTAGCTGGGACTACAGGTGTGTGCCACCAGGCCCAGCTAGTTTTTTTCGAGATGGAGTTTCACCGTGTTGCACGGGCTTCTCAAACTCCTGGACTCAAGAGATTCACCCATCTTCCAAAAGTGCTGGGATTACAGGTGTGAGCCACCATGCCCTTTAAACATGTAAGGTATTTAAAGTATACAGTTATTCATCAGCAGGTATTTCATGGTAAATATCTGAATCTATCCTGTGTTATTAAACCAGCAGTGTTAATGGTAAACTTCAATTGTTTCATGGACTTATCCATCATCAGTTTGGTGGCTTACTGGTAATAAAGTTTCATTATGATTTTTTTTAGCTCAGGAACTCTGAATGAGAAGAACTGGCCTTAACTACTATTATCAAACACTTTTTAAATTTTTTAATTGTCTTTGGAAATTAATTTTAATGTGGACTTCATGTTTCGTAATGAATTTAACCTAAAATTACAAAATAAAACAATGTTTATATGTGAAACATATACTGCAATAATGTCATGTTAACAACAACTAATGTTTGAATTGCATGTAATAGCAAGCTGCAATCATTCCCATGCTTTCAAAATTTGAAATTAGGTAATATCTCTATTCCCATAGAAATTTGCAGCAGATATATTTCTGAGCTCAAGCTATAGGTCTAGCAGTGATTTTATACCTCAGGGCAATTTCCAAAAAATGTCCTATTTCAAAATTCATTTAAATGTGGAACTGAGGAGCTTCCAGGGCAAACAGCAAGAGAAGATCTGATAGAATTTTATAAATGTCTTACAAATGATCAATATGCTCAATAAAATAATGTGCTCATGGACTGATAGCAGTATCTGACAGTACCTAACTGTGTGAAAAAAAATTTTTCTAAGATAAAATACACAAAATCTCATTACAGATCAGTATTAACAAGTGGACTTTTGCAATTGACCTTGCAAATTTGATGGGCAACACTAACTTTCAACCTCAATTAGGTAAAACATTATTCCCATGAAAAAGAATTCCATTCTTCTGGAATTCTGTGGTACAAACAGAAGAAAAGTACCCAATTGTTAGTCTTATATTTTGAACTTTGTTAGTAAAAGTTTTGTGGAGATCTGTTTTCTCTCGTTACATAAGTACCTATTTAATATCCTTAATGCTGTATCTTGGCCTAAAAATCCTAAAATAGTTACTATCTGCACACCTTTACAGAAGAAGTTTGCTACCTTTGTTGTAGACTAGGAAAGCCTCTTCTAGAACAGGAAAGATAAATGTCCTTCATGGTATGACCAGATCGTTTTCTACTCCTCTTTCTCATTCATCCATCCCTTTCCTTGTCCAATTATTGTAAATGAATACAAAGGAAGAAAAAATAAATAAATTATCTTGTGATGAACAATAAGACAGTTCTAATTAAATTCCATGATGACATTTGAGCTGAGTCATAAAAACAAATAGAAGTTGGCTGAGGAGAAGCTGGAGTAAGAGGAGAAAACGACGTTTTAAGAAAAAGGGAAAAGGTGTATAAAAACACAGCATAATGAAAAGACCTGGAAAACTATGGTGACAGGTTGTCAAAGGACTCATACACTAAGCTGAGGAGCTTGGGTTTCCTTTAGGAAAAGGGAGCCAAAAGAGTGTGTACTAGGGAAGAAAACTAAACAGTGAGCCAACACATGGCAAAAGTGGTATGAAGACATTCTATTAATGGCCTAAGGCTGTAACCCTCACTGCTACCTCCTCCATTTCTTGCCCATGGTTTATGCCAAGTTTGTAGTGCTAACCAGATGCTGACATATTAAAGTCAACAGGTAACACCCATGTGTCACAGTCTGCTCTCTGAGGCCACAAAAAATTGAGTCTAATCTTTCTTTCACATAACACTCTGTGGTAGGCAGAATCCGAGGAGAATCTCTCTGACTCTTGACCCCTGGTGTTCACATCAAATATGGTTTCCTATCCTTGAGCCTAGGCATGATGGACGTCTTGCTTCTAGCCAACTGAATATGGCAAAGGACGTTGCAGATGTAATTTAGGCCCTAAATCAGCCAGTTTTGAATTCATCAAGAGGGAGCTGAGGGCAGCCTCTAGTCAACAGCCAGCAAAAAACTGGGCCCTCCATCATATAACTGAAAGGAAATGAATTATGCCAGCAATAAGAGTGACCTTGTAAGTAGATTCTCCTCCCCAGTCAAGCCTCCTGATAAGAGACTTGCTGACACCTTGACTCCAGATTGTGAGACTTGGAGCACAGTGATGCTGTGCCTGGACTCCTGACCCACAGAAACTGTTCTCCAAACTACAAGCTGTTTTTTCTTTAAATGATTTCACCACTACCTTTTTATTTTGCAGGACCTGTAACACCTTCCCTTTCTCTGTCTGCTTGGCAAACTCCACTCCCCTTTTAGGGTCACAGCTTCTCAGAGGTTGTGTCTAACTCTCTGCCTTTCATGCATAATAAAGGCCCTCTCACCTATTCTCCCAGAGATCCTGATATCTTTTTATAACATCACCAACATTATATCACCGATACTCTTTATAGCAGACTGCATGCTCCATGAAGGTAGGAAAAATCATCTTTACATCATCAGTGCCTTGCTCAATGAATGGCCATAAAAGTTCGGTGAGTGAATGCTTAATAACTTGAAGTGAAAGAAGATAAACAATCATAGTAACTCAGAATGCACAGCAACTAACTGAGAGGTTGCCTTGTCCAATTCTCTAATTTTTCTATTGCTTAGCTAAATATCTGTAGGGTTTCTCCTCCTGATTTTAGAATATTACAATTTCTCTCCCTTTTATAGAATAGGAAAACAAGATCAGAGAAATAAAGAGATTTATCCGCCTTTAAGCAGCAGACTTAAATTTAGAAAAAAAGGTATCAACTTCAGGTTTAACCCTTTCTATTATGCTAAGGTTGTATAACACACTATTATGACAGGATTCTATAATCTATTAGGCATCTTAGAGTTTCACAGAGTAACAGAAACAAATCTTTTTATGAAAACATCCCACTCTGTAAAAAAAACCTCAGTTTTATCATATCAATCATATGAAGGACAATTTCAGACTTATATATTGGGGGCTGGGGTAGGAATGAGATGCATGACATTTGTTAATATATATAGATTATTTTGACAACACAAGGTAAACAAAAGTTTATGGAGTACCTCATACGATGTTCTCCTTTTCTCCGTAAGATATGCAAATGAAAACCTATTTTCTTTGAAGAGTCAGATAACGGTGTTAAAGTGCCATCTCCCCTATCTACTGCAGGAAAGAAATTCAATTGATCTCCTTCTCGGTACACCAAAAATGTAACTTGTTTGTTGCAGGAGGTCTTCTCCCAGACCTCAACTCGACTGGAATCCAAGTACTCTGCCATCTTCCTAAGTGGATCTTCTGTAGGAACTACAAATGGAAAATTGATAAGTCTTCGATTTGGATCAAGTTTTATGCATCTGGGCACAGTAGTGACAGGATATAATGTACTGAATTTGAACAACAGCCCTGTGCATATAATATAAACATGATATTCTTCAAATAAGTTTCTGATCTTTCTAGAGTTAATATAGCATTCCTTATGTTGTATTAATAAGAAACAAACAAACGAAATGCATGATTATGTTACTATGTTCAAAGACAGAGCTAAACCAAAACATGAGGGTTTTTTGTCCTATGCCATTATAGTCTATATTTTTTTCCCTGTGCCACTAGAGTCTGTATATTTGCTGATTCTATGACATTACTATCAACAATTCTTTTACTATATACTTTCTGCTCCCTATATTTTCAAATATTGGTTCCAACAATAATTAAAATCAACATAAATCCCACTTACTTTAGATTAAAAGTACACAGACACAGCCGTATGTGGTGGCTCATGCCTGTAATCCCAGCACTTTGGGAGGCCGAGGCAGGCAGATCATGAGGTCAAGAGATCGAGACCATCTTGGCCAACATGGTGAAACCCCGTCTCTACTAAAAAAAATACAAAAATTAGCTGGGCATGGTGGCGTGCACCTGTAGTCCCAGCTATTCAGGAGGGTAAGGCAGGAGAATTGCTTGAATCCAGGGGCCGGCGGTTGCAGTGAGCTGAGATTGCGCCACTACACTCCAGCCTGGCGACAGAGGGAGACTGCATCTCAAAAAAAAAAAAAGGACACACCACACAAATACATAATTAGGAGACATATCTAAGAAATTAGAAGTAAGCAGACTTATTTTTTTCTTTCTGGTTTTATATAAACGCTGATTCTGAGAGCTGTTTCTTGACGTGAAGTAATTAAAAGTACATAATAACTTAGAACATGAGGGAGTCACTTAATGTACTAAAATTGCAACAGTTCCAGGAAAAAATAAAAGTTCTCTCCCAAAGACATTCTCATCATACTGCAGAAACATCTGCTTTCTCCTAAAAGAGGCAAAGATTTCCCAAGCTGCATAACTTTCATTTATTTATTAACAGAATCGTGGTGCTCTACAATCCTTTAAAAAGAAGCTGCAGCAATAGGAAAGTATTAAACTTGGAAAGCAGTAAGGTAAAAACATCAAAGATGTTTCCATAGCCTAAATTCAATAACACTATTACTAACACAAAAATCTTATGATTTAGCTTGCTTTATGAAAATAGTTATTTGGATGTTTTTATTTACTTTCATAGGCCAAAAATGTATAAATATTAAAAGACACTTTTCAAACAACTTCTTGCCCTTTGTAAGTTAATGCTCCACTTTCCATATTACGTCCAGAGATAAAAATTTGGATGGGAGGGCAGACCTTTGGGGGAAAAAAAAATAACAAAACACAACAAAAAAGAAATAAAAATTATGCCTATTTTTGTAGATATTGCTATAGCCATTACCACAGTCACATGAAAGCCTTTCCTAAACCAGCACAGGGTGCCTTACTCAGGCAGGTGTATGTGTGTATCTTCTCACAACAGAAAAATCTTTCAGATTTTACCAGCTATAAAACAATATATATGAAGTTTGATATGCACTGGGCACAATTTAGTTCTAGAAAAGAAACTAATTTTAATCTTTCTATGCTGCTTGGATAATGGTTATTTCAAAAATAATTTTTATCTTTTTATTTGTATTCTTTATTTGAGACAGAGTCTCACTCACTCACTCATATGTTTATGAAGAGTGTGATACAGATTCTGAGGCAAACTTTTTTTTTTTTTTTTTTTGAGATGGAGTCTTGCTCTGTCACCCAGACTGGAGTGCAGTGGCGCAATCTTCACTCAACTGTAACCTGTGTCTCCCATGTTCAAGCAATTCTTGTGTCTCAGCCTCCTGAGTAGCCCGCCACCATGCCCAGATAATTTTTGAATTTTTAGTAGAGATGGGGTTTCACTATGTTGGCCAACCTGGTCTCAAACTCCTGACCTCAATCCCAGGGCCTATAATCCCAGCGCCTATAATCCCAGCTACTCAGGAGGCTGAGGCAGGAGAATCACTTGAACTCAGGTGGCAGAGGTTGAAGTGAGCTGAGATCAAGCCACTGCACTCTAGCCTGGGCAACAGAGCAAGACTCCATCTCAAAAAAAAAAAAAAAAAAAAAAGTTTATCTCAGAATCTGTATCACACTCCTCATAAACATATAAAATAATTTTAGTTCTAATAAGAAAAGTAGGTGTTTTGATTAGACACTCTGGTTTAAAGTAGTATTATACACAAATAACCAACTTTCAAAAATGTAATACAATAGAATTCACATGGCATTAAACAGTATATAATTCTCTCTTAATATAATGGCTTAGTAAACATAGGGTTCTCGTGCTACTCCCAAGAGTTATTCCTATAAACATCATATAGTTATTACTATAAATGTCACATAGGACAATTACTTAAATCCAATTAATTAAAAGTCTCTGATATCAGGAGCATTAACAGGCCCTAACATTACTAACTTTGTTTTTCTCTAACCTATAAAAAGCAGTTCAACAGCCAAAGTAGCATATCTCATTAAATCCTCTTGAGGTAGCTAAGAAAAAGATAGTAATAATCCTATTTTCTAACCAAAATTATGAAACATAGGGATATAATTTGACATGTGGAAGCAAGCCAGGAGTAGAATCAATACTTATCCTTCAGTTTTCTGGTTAGTGAAGGATCAAATAAATCTGAAAGCCTTCCTCAAAATGAGGTCCACAGAAGAGGACACTCTGACTAGTCTCCTCCACTTGATGGGAATTCATGTGACACACCTGACTCAGGGACCAATGTGAATACTGCCTGCTCTTCTTGTGCTTAATAAAACCCTCTCATCAATCAAGTCTCCACTAATGTCATCTTTTTTGAGGGCCCTTCCTACCCTGTTTTCTGCATAGCACTTACAACCATTAGGAGTTACATCGACTCTTTACACATTTATTGTAGGCACTGTCATGAAGCAGAGACTTTCTCTCCCATGTCTACTATACTTGGAACATTGCACTGACCATTTAGTAGATGCTCAATATGTATTTGTTGAATGAATGACTGGATTTCAGAACTACTTATATTCTGAGAAAGGATGCAACAGGGCCATGATAATATCCATGAAACCCAGATGTATCACAAACCAAGTAAACAGGCAATGTTGGAATTTTGCAAAACAATCATAATCTCAGGAATTGAAGATCTGGTAGATTTAAAAATAAACAAGATTCCTATGAAACTAAACACAATGGTAACATAATACTTACAGTATGTCATTCCATTTCTGTTCCCTATATCGGCAAAAGGTTTATTTTTAAATCTCCCTGAATTGGACCAGGAATCAGGTGATTTTTCTGAATTGTATTTTAGAGTTCCAGCCTCTAGGCATTTAGGTTTTAAAGAACAATGCCTAGAGAACTAAATGTGATTTTTCTAAGACCTAATAGCAGAAAGGAAACCTAAATGAAACCTGAGGCTATAAAAATACTAACTGACATAAAGAATGTTACTGTCAAATTGCTTTTATATATATATATATATATGTATATATATGCCTACCTCTTCTAGTATTTATAGGTCCGCCACGCATAGCCAAAACTAGCTTTAAGGTACACCCTTCTGAAATGCTGTGGAGAGTTAACACAAAAATAAATCATAATCATCAAAATGCATTCAGTGCTAAATGTACACATAATTACATGCTGGCTTATCAGGGAGAGTGCCTACTCTCTAAAATATAAAAAGATATAGCAATGTAAATACATATAAAATGTTAACGTATTTATTGGTACAAATAATAAAAGAAGTGAAACAAATTCTCATAAGCCATAAAGAAATCCAAGAATAAACATACTGGAAAAGACCGCTGTGACCATGTGTTTTAGCTTGTTCATTTCACATTAAGGACAAGGAGGCCCAGAGAACAAAAGTGGCTTGCCCAAGACCCAAAGTGTAGAAAATAGCAAATCTATTTAATAAAATAGAAAATAGAAAAATAACAAGGTCTCCTGACTCTCAGTGCTCTTACAGCTATTCCACACTGCCTCTTATCCTTTTGCCCTTTTCTTAAGAAAGGAGTGATGAATTATGTGAAAGAGGGGAGAAATAAAGAGAGACAAAGTGTCAGAAAGTATGTTGGTAGTCACTGGTGCACACAGCATTGCTTAGTAACAAAAGCAGGGCTTAATGAGAAAGGAAAGACTTTGGGAAGAACAATTCTCTCTTATCCAAAACTCTTGTAAAGACAGAAAGAAAAGGAACATGGCCAGGAAGGAATGGTTCAATATTCAAAGAAAGGAGCAAAGTAGGCAAGAAGATAATAGGAGGATTTCAAAAGGCAAGAGATAAACAGCTTGACATGAAAAATGAAAAGGGAACATAAACGTATCAGAGGATAAAGGTTAAGTAGTATAGAGTAACAAACTAATGCATCTAAAGTTCAGGATGTATGATGAAATCTAGGAATCTGAACTATTCAGAAGAAAAAGAGACATGATCTAAGAGTTCAAAAGACAAATATTAGCATATGGAGTCATAATACTAAGTGCCTACAAAACAGCCAATATGCAATTACACTCACTTGTAATCATTCAAGCAATAATCATTTTCAAGTTCCATGTTATTCCAAATTAAGTGCTGTCGACAGATGGGAATACCTTAAGGGAAAGTTATTAAAAAAAAGTGTTAAAAGAATTCAATAGCATCTCCAAAAGAGTATGATACAAATCTATTTCATTAAGGAACTAAGAGTACTAATAAATTAAACATTCTTCTAAATTGAATGCTAGGTGCTAAAATTTACAGAAGGCATGCCTAAAAGGAGATATAGTCCAATCCATTCACTGTAGAAAAGAACAGATGTTGCAACAACTCTCTGGTCCTAAAACAAGGTATAAGATAGAGAGCCCTTTAAAAGGCAAGATAACATGCTCCTGCACAGCAAAAGAAGCTATCAACAGAGTAAAGAGATGATCTACAGAATGGGAGAACATATTCACAAACTATGCATCTGACAAAAGTCTAATATCTATATGCTATAAAGAACTTAATTCAACAAACAAAAAACAACCCCATTAAAAAATGGGCAAAGGACATGAACAGACACTTCTCAAAAAAAAAAAGACATATATGTGGCCAACAAATATATTTTAAAAGCTCAACATCACTAATCATTAGAGAAATGTAAATCAAAACCACAATGAGATACAAGCTCACACCTGTCAGAATGGCCATTATTAAAAAGTCAAAAAATAACAGATGTTGGCAAGGTTGAGGAGAACAGGGAACGCATACACTGCCGGTGGGAATGCAAATTAGTTCAGCCATTGTGGAAAGCAATGTGGAGATTTCTCAAAGAGTTTAAAATAGAACTACCATTCAACCCAGCAATCCCACTACTGGGTATACACCCAAAGAAAAATAAATCGTTCTATCAGAAAGACACATGCACTGGTATGTCCATCACAGCACTATTCACAATACCAAAGAGATGAAATCAATCAAGACGCCCCCGCCACAGTGGACTGGACAAATAAAATGTGGTGCATATACACCACAGAACACCATGCAGCCATAAAAATAATAAAATTATGTCCTTTGCAGCAACATGAATGCAGCTGGAGGCCATCATCCTAAGAGAACAAATGCAGGAACAGAAAACCCAAATACCGTGTGTTCTCACTTATAAGCAGGAGCTAAACATTGAGTATATATGGACACAAAGATGGGAACAATAGACACTATGGACTACATGGGGAGGAAAGGGATGTGGGTTGAAAAACTACCTATCGAGTACTAGGCTCACATCCTGGGTGACAGGATAATTCATACACCAAACTTCAGTAACACACAATTTACTCATGTAACAAACCTGCCCATGTATCCACTGAACCTAAAATAAAAGTTGAAAAAAAAAAAGAAAGATATTGGGCTGGGTACAGTGGCTCATGCCTGTAATCCCAGCACTTTGGGAGGCCGAGGCAGGTAGACCACGAGGTCAAGAGATTGAGACCATCTTGGCCAACATGGTGAAACCCCATCTCTACTGAAAATACAAAAACTAGTCAGGCATGGTGGCAGGCGCCTATTGTAGCAGCTACTCGGGAGGCTGAGGCAGGAGAATCACTTGAACCTGTAAGGCGGAGGTTGCAGTGAGCCGAGATTGCGCCACTGCACTCCAGCCTGGCAACAGAGTGAGACTCCATCTCAAAAAAAAAAAAAAAAAAAAAAAAAAGATACCATGAATCAGGCCTGAAGAGTTTAATATTTAAGGCCTAAAATGGAAATCAAAAGCAAACAGGAATAGCTATTCTTATATCATATAAAACAGACTTTAAAGCAACAACATTTAAAAAAAAAAAGACAAAGAAGGTCATTACATAATGATAAAAAGATCAGTCCAACAAGAAGATATTACAATCCTAAATATATATGCACCTAACTCCTGAGCTCCCAGATTCATAAAACAATTACTACTAAGAAAAGAGATAGACAACAACACAATAGTGGGGGACTTTAACACTCCACTGACAGCACTAGACAGGTCATCAAGACAGAAAGTCAACAAAGAAACAATGGACTTAAACTGCACTCTAGAACAAATAGAACTAACAGATACTTACAGAACATTCGACCAAAGAACTGAAAAATATACATTCTTCTCATCAGCACATGAAACTCCAAGATCATATGAGAGGGCACAAAAAAGTCTCAAAAAATTTTTAAAAATCAAAATTCTGTCAAGTATCCCCCCAGACCACAGTGGAATAAAATTAGAAATCAACTCCAAATACACAGAAATTAAACAATCTGCTACTGAACGATTTTTGGGTTAACATTTTGAAATCAAAATGGAGATTTAGAAATTCTTCCAAAGGAATGATAATAGTGATACAAGTTATCTAAACCTCTGAGATACAGCAAAAGCAGTGCTAAGAGGCAAGTTTATAGTGCTAAATGCCTACATCAAAAAGTCTGAAAAGTCACAAACTGACATCACAGTTTGATGTGTAACATCACACCTCAAGGAACTAAAGAAACAAGAACGAACCAAACCCACAGCTAGCAGAAGAAAAGAAATAAAGATCAGAGCAGAACTAAATTGAATTGAAACAAAAAAATACTAAAGATCAATAAACAAAAGGTTGGTTCTTTGAAAATATAAACAAAATCCACAGGCCATTAGCTATATCAATCAAGAAAAGAAAACAGAAGATGCAAATAAACTCACTGAGAAATAAAAATGGAGACATTACAACTTACACCACAGAAATACAGAAGATCATTCAAGACTACTACAAATACCTTTATGCACACAACCTAGACAATCTAGATGAAATGGATAAACTCCTAGAAACATACAATCCTCCTACCTTAAGTAAGGAAGAAATAGAAATCCTGAACCAATAACAAGCAGTGACAATGAATCCGTAATTTTTAAATTGCCAACAAAAAAAAGCCCAGGGCTAGATGGATTCACAGACTAATTCTACCAGACATTCAAAGAATTGGTACAGGCCGGGCGCGGTGGCTCAAGCCTGTAATCCCAGCACTTTGGGAGGCCGAGACGGGCGGATCACGAGGACAGGGGATCGAGACCATCCTGGCGAACACGGTGAAACCCTGTCTCTACTAAAAAATACAAAAAAACTAGCCGGGCGAGGTGGCGGGCGCCTGTAGTCCCAGCTACTCGGGAGGCTGAGGCAGGAGAATGGCGTAAACCCGGGAGGCGGAGCTTGCAGTGAGCTGAGATCCGGCCACTGCACTCCAGCCTGGGCGACAGAGCCAGACTCCATCTCAAAAAAAAAAAAAAGAATTGGTACTGGCCAGGCTCGGTGGCTCATGCCTGTAATCCCAGCACTTTGGGAGGCCAAGATGGGTGGATCACGAGGTCAGGAGATCAAGACCATCCTGGCTAACACAGTGAAACCCCATCTCTACTAAAAATACAAAAAATTAGCTGGGTGTGGTTCACACACCTGTAGTCCCAGCTACTTGGGAGGCTGAGGCAGAAGAATTGCTTGAACCCGGGAGACAGAGGTTGCAGTGAGCCGAGATCGTACCACTGCACTCCAGGCTGGGTGACAGAGCAAGGCTCCGTTTCAAAAAAAAACAAAAGAAAAGAATTGGTACCAATCCTACTCAAACTATTCCAAAAGATTGAAGAAGAGGGAATTGGCCAGGCAAGGTGGCTCACGCCTGTAATCAGCACTTTGGGAGGCTGAGGTGGGCAGATCACAAGGTCAGGAGTTTGAGACCGGCCTGGCCAATATGGTGAAACCCTGTCTCTGAGAGCTCAAAGCTGCAGTGAGCTGTCATTGTGCCACTGCACTCCAGGCTGGGTAACAAAGTGAGAACCTGTCTCAAAAACAAAAACAAACAAACAAAAATCTGTAATGGAAAAGTTAAAAGCATTAGAACTCAAAACACAGTAACAAGAAAACAACAAAAATTTGAATAGACACTTCACCAGAAAAGATACAGATGATGCAACAGACTGAGTGTTTGTATTCACCCACTCAAATTCATATGCTGAAGCCTAAATACCCAATATAATGGTATCAGAGGTAAGGTTGGGGGTCTTTGGAGGTAATTAGATCATGAGGGTAGGGTCCTCAAGAATGGGATTAGTGTCCTTAGAAGAGAGATGATCTCCCTCTCTCTCTCTCTTTACCATGAGAGGATATAGAAAGAAAACAGCTGTCTGCAAACCAGAAAGAGTGCCCTCACCAGACCCTAGACCTGTGGGTAATCTTGGACTTCCCAGCTCCAGAACTGTGAGAAATAAAATTCTGTTGTTTAAGCCATCCAATCTATGGTATTCTGTGACAGCAACCTGAACTTTTTTTTTTTTTTTTTTTGAGACAGGGTCTCATCTGTTGCCCAGGCTGGAGTGTAATGGTGCAATTTTAGTTCACTGCAACCTCTACCTCCTGAGCTCAAGCGATCCTCCCACTTCAGCCTCCTGAGCAGCTGGGACTCCAGGCGCATGCCACCACGCCCAGATAATTTTTGTATTTTTAGTAGAGACAGGGTTTCACAATGTTGCTCAGACTGGTCTTGAACTCCAGGACATGAGTGATCCACCTGGCTCAGCCTCTCAGCCTGAACTTATTAAGACAGATGACAAGCAGATTAAAAGATGCATAACATCATCAGTCATTAGGAAACTGTAAATTAAAACCACAGTGAAATATTGCCAATTCATATTATAATAGCAAAAATGAAACAAAAACTGAAACTAAAAGAACCCAGACAATATTATTAAGTGCTGATAAGGATACAGAGCAACCAGAACTTTTACGTATTACTCATACAAACACAAAATGGTAACAGCCGCTCTGGAAAATAATTTAGCAGTTTTATAAAGTTAATATATACTTCCTATGCAATTCAGCAATTCCACTCTTAAGTATTCACCCAAGTGAAATAAAAACCTATGCTTCCATAAAAATGTGTATGTGAAAATTTATATGACTTTATTTGTAATCACTAAAAACCACCCAGATGTCCCTTAACTTGGGAATGAATAACTATGGTACTTCCTTATAACAGAACATTACTCACTCGGCCATAAACAGAATGAACTACTGATACATGTAACAATATGATAAGTCTCAAATGTATTATGCATAAGTGAAAAACAACCAGACTTAAGAGACTATAAAGTATATTATTTCATTTATATAAAATTCTAAAAAAGGCAAAATTACAGGAATAGAAACAGATCAGTGAGTACGACAGGGGCTTGGAATAGAGGAATGGATTGACCACAAAAAGTACAGGAGAATTCTGATGGGTGATGGAACTGTTCTATATCTTGATTGTGGTGGTGACTGTATGATAGTAAATGTCTGCCAACACCAACAGAACGATATACTTGTTATGGGTTGAACTGTGTCCCTTCAAAATTCTTATGTTGAAGTCTAAGCCCCTTATACCTCAGAATGTGACCTTAATTTGAAGATAGAATCTTGACATATGTATTCAAGTTAAAGTGAGGTAACTAAGGAGGGCCCTAATCCAATATGACTGGTATCCACATAAAAACGAGAAATTTGGAGGCAGATACACACAGATACAAGGAGATTATCATGTAAGAAGACGAGGGTGATGCCTTGAATAAGCCAATGAACTAGAAAGATTGAAAGCAAATCCCTAGGAGCTGGGTGAGAGGCATATGACAGATTCTACAGCCCTCAGAAGGACCTGACACTCACCAGCTAAATTTCATATTTTCAGCCTCCAAAACTGTGTAACTTTCTGTTGTTTAAGTCACCCGGTTTGTGATACTTTGCTATGACAGCCCTAGCAAACTAATACAATGTGTAAATTGTATGATATGTAAATTATATCTTCCTAAAAAATGGTTTGTTAGAATCTGGAGACAAATGAAAACATGCTCAGTATTATTAGTTAGCAAATTAACAATGTGTATAAACTACAAAAAATGATCGAAGCTATCTAATCATATATATTGCTGTGATTACAAAGCCCTTAAGTAACTATTACAATTTTTTAAACAAAAAAATATTTTTAGCAAAACAAGTACTTGGAATTTAATAACACTGACATTCAACTTACCAAAAACTTATAGGATATAGCTAACACAGTTATTGGAATTTTAAAATAAATGGTTATGTTTTTAAGAAGTTGAGACTCCTAGTTTCAGCTCTGATATGTGGAGAACTTTTAATTCACCACTCCTTACAAGAAAAAAAGCTGAACAAACTGAAAACCAACAACTTTTCCTGGTGCCATCAGAGAAATTAGGTAGTAAGGTAAACCACCATAACAAAATCTGTTGAGATAGGCAAACCCAGAGAGTCAGAGTCAAGATCCGTTTATGTGAAGCAGAAGCCTCCAAAGTCATGAATTGGAAGGAACACTTACATGGTAATTTTGATGAATTCATAGAGGCTGAGTGTGGACCAGCATGAGACTGGGAAATTACTGAGGGCCAGTACACCAGGCCCGTCTAGCCTCCCTACCTCACTTGAACTACTAGAAGCTGAGGGAGAAGAGAAGCTAAGACACACTTTGAAGGTCCCAGCCCAGAGGCACAGACCCACTGAAAGATTTAATCGTAAGATTACAGAATGTTCCCCCTCTTCCCAATATCTCACCACCACACTAACAAGGCTCCAGTAAAACAACAGTGGATTACAACTGAAAGAATTGTAAGACACAAACTCTAAGCAGGAGTCTTCAGGGAAACTCAAAGGCATCAGGGGAGACAAAACAAGAAAATGAGAGGAATTTGAAGCCTCTAGCACTTGCAACTACAGCAAACATTAAACACAGCCCAATTTCTAGCCAGTTGAAGATAAAACATCACTCTAATGTCCTATTTACCTCAATTTTTATTACCTGATATATCTGGTTTTCAACTAAAAATTACAAAGCATGCTAAAAGACATGAAAACACACAGTCTGAAAAGAGAAAACTAGCATCAGAAATAGACTCAGATATGGCAGAGATCTTGAAATTATCAGACAGGGAAATTAAAACAGCTAAGATTAATATGCTAAGAAATCTAATGGAAAAGTATACAACATGAAATAACAGATTGATAATACAAGCAGAGATGGAAACTTTAAGGATAAAAAGTAGATGTTAAAAATAAAAACACTAACAGAAATAAAGAATGCCTTTGATTGGTCATCTGCAGACTGGATGTGGTGAGAAAAGAATCGGGAAGTTTGAAAAATGGCAACAGAAACTTCCTAGGAGAGGCACAGTGGTATGCACCCGTAGTCCCAACTACTTGAAAGGCTGAGGCACAAGGATTATTTTGAGTCTAGGAGTTTGAGTCCAGCCTGGCCAACATAGTGAAATCCCATCTCAAAATAAATAAATAAAAGAAACAAAGAAAAGAAAATAAACTTGGCAAAACGGACTGTTAAGAGAAAAAAGAACATACAAAAACAACATCTATTAACTGTGGGACAATTTCAAAAGTTGTAGCAATTTCAAAAGGTGCTACTAGAATATCAGAAGAAAAAATGAGACAGAAGAAATACTTAAATAATGGCCCAATTTTCCAAAATTAATGAAACATACCAAACCGCAGATCCAAGAAGCTCAGAGAATACCAAACACAATAACTACCAAAAAATCTACACCTTCAACGTATTATATCAAACTGTAGAAAAGCAAAGACAAAGACAAAATCCTTAAATCAGGCAGAAAAGGGAAAAAAACACCTTACCTAAAGAGAAGCAAAGATAATTACTACAGGCGACTTATCATCAGAAATCATGCAAATAAGAAAAGAGTGGAGTGAAATATTTAGTGTTGAAAGAAAAAAAACACCAACTTAGAATTCTATACCCTGAAATATTATCCTTCAGAAATGAAGGAGAAATACTTTTTCAGACAAACAAGAAAAGTTAAAATCTGGGTTTTTTTGCAAGAAACCTTAAAAGACATTATTCACCAAAAAAATGATGTAGGTTAGAAACTAAGATCTACATAAAGAAAGCAAGAGGGCTGAGCATGGTGGAATTTGTTGCCAGTGGACCCATATTGCAAGAAATGTTAAAAGACATTATTCACAGAAAACAGGATGTAGGTCAGAAACTCAGATCTACATAAACAAAGGAAGAGGGCTGGGCATGGTGGCTCACGTCTGTAATCCCAGCTTTTTGGAAGGCTGAGGCAGGAGGATCGCTCTGCTAAGCACTTCACCTTTAACTCATTTAATCCTGAGAACAACCCTTTGAGATAAATACTATTATTCTTCCATTTTAGACTGAGACATCTAAGATAAAGAGAGGTTAAGTAATTTGGGCAGCCAGTAATCTGAAGCCAGGCAGCAAGCCTTCGGCACTCCAGTCCCCTTTTTCGAGGCCCTTTGCAAGTCCCTGAGCAGGCCCTGCTCCTCCCTTGCTGCAGCCTCCTTGTTCCTAATGCAGCACACTCCTTCAGCCCTTTCTCCACTAGCCCCTCCATCCTCCCCACTCTCCCCACCAGGCTCTAGTACTCAACTTACCAAAAACTTCCCCTAAAGGAAAAGCAGTCTGGCAGAATAATCATTTTCCCAGCAGGATAAACCCAAGCAGCCTCACCTCTGCCCTCCGTATTCCATATCCCTCTAACTTGGAGAGTCTGACTCACACCGTGTGACCCCCAATGTCTTCCAGGGTATAAAATAGATCACCCAGAAAGGGCTTAAAATGTATTTTTCGGCTGGGTGCGGTGGCTTATGCCTGTAATCCCAACACTTTGGGAGGCCAAGGCAGGTGGATCACCTGAGGTCAGGAGTTCGAGACCAGCCTGGTCAACACGGTGAAACTCCATTTCGACTAAAAGTACAAAATTAGTTGGGCGTGGTGGCACATGCCTGTAATCCCAGCTATTCGGGAGGCTGAGGCAGGAGAATCATTTGAACCCAGGAGGCAGAGGTTGTGGTGAGTAGAGATTGTGCCATTGCACTCCAGCCTGGGCAGCGAGAGCAAAACTCTGTCTCAGAGAAAAAAAAAAAAAAAGGAAGACTATGTTCTCTCTCTGCCATGTGAAAATGCAGTGAAAATGCAGTGGGCAAGCCTAGAGGAGAGTCTCCACCAGAACCTGCCCATGCTGGTACCCTGATATTCAGCCTTCAGACAGAAATAAATTTCTGTTGTTTAAGCCACCAGTCTGTGGTATTTTGTTATGACAGCTCCAGGAGACTAAGACAGTAGGGTATTTTACATATTACCTTATTTAATTTCCTAATATCTGTATTTGTTCATAAACATTTAAACTTAGATTCAATTGTCTAATAACCACAAAGCCACTGCTTTTGTCCCTACAATGTCTCCTCCTACAGAGGACAAGGAATCTATAACTTGGCTCTCGTTCTGACTCGTGGAAACTAAGTATTTCCCCTTGGATGAGTTATTAATCTCCTCTAAACCCAAGTTGACTCTTCTGACACAAAAAGATTGAAACAGAACTCTCTCTAAAGTGCTTCTGCTGCATAGAGATTATTTAAAATTCATGAACGAGATTAAAAATACAGAGATAATATACAACACAAGAGGATTTCATCTTCATGCTCCAAAAAAGGTATCCTCTAAACTATGATATAAATTGCAAAGCAGAACAAAGTCAAAATAGACTATTATGACTCTAGACCTCACCAAATCATTTAGGGCAGACAAAAGCTTCAAGAGCCATTACTGAATGTGCTGATGTGGTCACTGGACTCGGCCAGCCACTTACTTCAGTAGGATGTCTCCTGGGGCTAGAGAAATAGCAAATATTCAGGAGCTCATGTATCAGAATCCTTGACCTCACAAAAATGAAAAATTCTAACCCTCCTCATCCTTCTATAATTCTGAACTTAAACCAGCTGGAGGGCAACCCTAGTCACTACCTTTATATTACAAGCAAGTTCCAGCTGGTTTCATCAACAAAGATCCATTTACTGTTATATGGAACAATTTAATTTTCTACTCAAAACTGGATTTTTAACAACTACAAATGGCAAACATTACTTATTGCAGAAATCTGCAAAATGAAAAGAAAAAGACTAATTTTAATTTTTAATTTTTAAAAAGTGCACTTTTAGGCACTTTTTGCAAATATACAAACCACAAAAGAGACGTTACACATTATTCAGCACCCCTGCTATGCTAAGGGAACTCTGAATGTATGTAAATGTAAGCCAAAAACTCTTTTCGGAAAACCTCCACATTAAAAAAAAAAAAAAAAAAAAATGGTGGTTGCAAAGCAGTGTAAAAAGGGAAATAAGATCCCTAGAAGGGAATATAATTACTATTTCCCATTAAAAGTAAAATAAAAAGTAACATTAAAAGTAACTATAAAATAGTTAAGGCAGAAGTTGCATGTCACCATAACCTGCTGAAAGTTACTCTAAAATACTATTTCACACCACAGCATGATGCCAGGGATTTGCTTCCAAAGAATCTGGTGAACACAGCAACGGGTACAAAATAGTTCATAAGCTGATAAATGTTGGAGAGAGGGAGTAGAAGGGGGTTCAGTATCTTATTCTTTCTAACATCATATATGTTTGAAATTGTCTCCATTAAAATACTTTAAAAATTACTAGATATTATTGAATAAATTTAATTTTCATATCCTAAAAACAAAGAAAGATGAGTACCTTCCAATCTTCGAATTTTTGCTTTCACAGAAATAATAGTTTCAAAAGGTGAAACTCTCAGCTCAAAACATGTTCCAGTTAATGTTTCAATGAAGAGCTCCATGGTATCATAGAAATGAAGTCTGTAGTAATATGGTCCCATGTTATCATCATTGAAGAATGGAGGCTCTTTTCTGTTATCCATTACTTTGATTTTTCTAGTTCTTCTAAAATATGTCGTAGGCAACTGTATTCCAGTTCTAGCCAAATCAGGTTTGAAGACTGGTAATATATATTGTTGTTCATGTTTTGAGTTTTGTACCTAAAAAAACAAGAATTTTTTTAATAAGCCTATCTGAAAGTCGTATTTGTCCATAAAGATTTTTCATGTACCTGTGGTCCATATCAATCTTCCAGACAGCCCCAGAATTCACTTTAGTGCTTTTAACTATGTCTAATCCTGAACTTTTCACATTTGTTTCTGAAATCACTCTCCCATCTAGACCATAAGATTATTAAGAATAGGTATATTTTTTATATTATAAAAATATATCATACGAGAGCTCAGCACAGTTACTTATATATATAGTACATGCTCAACAAATAATTTCGTTGTTAAATGATGTATAAACCAAACTCAACAAACACATCAGTACATTTTTGCAAGGCTTTGAAAAATTTATTCATATCCTTTTCTAAAACATATAAATTATGTCTTCTATACCATACAAAGCATAACTTTACAACCATTGTACATTTGACTTTTTTTTTTTTTTTTTGACAGAGTCTTGTTCTGTCACCAGGTTGGAGTGCAGTGGCACAATCTTGGCTCACTGCAACCTCCGCCTCCCGGGTTCAAGCAATTCTCCTGCCTCAGCCTCCCAAGTAGCTGGAATTACAGGCACTCACCACCATGCCCAGAAGATTTTTGTATTTTTAGTAGAAACAAGGTTTCACCATGTTGGCCAGAATGGTCTCGATCTCTTGACCTCGTGATCCACCTACCTCAGCCTCCCAAAGTGCTGGGATTACAGGCGTGAGCCACCGTGCCCAGCCATTTGACATATATGTGTGTGTGTGTGTGTACATATATATATATATATTTTTTTTTTTTTTTTGAGGCAGGGTCTTGCTCTGTTGCCCTGAGCTGGAATGCAGTGGCAATGATTACAGCTCACTGCAACCTCAACCTCCTGGGCTCAAGCAATCCTCCCACCCAGCCTCCAAAGCAACTGGGACTACAGGCATGCACCATCATACCTGGCTAATTTTTATATTTGTTGTAGAGACAGGGTATCTCTATGTTGCACAGGCTGGTCTCAAACTCCTGGGCTCAAGCAATCCTCCTGCTTTGGCCTCCTAAAGTGCTGGGATTACAGGTATGAGCCACCATGCCTACTCCTGTTGTATATTTGAATCATACTGGTAACAGGAATGCCAACAATCATAATAGGTTGCTTAAAAGTAGTACTCACTAGGCCGGGTGCTGTGGCTCACGCTTGTAATCCCAGCACTTTGGGAAGCCGAGACGGGAGGATCACGAGGTCAGGAGATTGAGACCATCCTGGCTAACACGGTGAGACCCCATCTCTACTAAAAATACAAAAAAAATTAGCTGGGTGTGGCGGCACGCACCTGTAGTCCCAGCTACTCGGGAGAGGCAGGAGAATGCCATGAACCTGGGAGGCAGAGCTTGCAGTGAGCCGAAATCATGCCACAGCACCCCAGCCTGGGCGACAGAGCAAGACTCCGTCTCAAAAAAATAAAGTAGTACTCACTAAATCATCAACGGATTCCAGAGGATATTACAGCATTAAGATGACATTAAAATTGGTAATAAATATTAGACAATCTCTGCTCACATACATACAATGGCTAATGAGTATGAGCGGTAAGCCCAACAAATAGAAGTAGTAAACTAAATGACAAGTATAGAACTAGGAGCACAAGAATGATCAAATTGCTATTGCTATTAATTGTGAAAATTCTATACAGGAGGGCCTTGAACTTAAACTAAGACAAATGATACACATCTTTCTGGTGAGGAGAGTAAGCCTTTTTAAAAATAGCTTTATTGAGAGCCGGGCGCAGTGGCTCACACCTGTAATACCAGCACTTTGGAAGTGGAAGCTGAGGTGGGCGGATCACCTGAGGTCAGGAGTTCGAGACCAGCCTGGCCAAAATGGCAAAATCCTGTCTCTACCAAAAAAATACAAAAATTAGCCGGGTATGGTGGTGCATGCCTGTAGTCTCAGCTACTCAGGAGGCTGAGGCAGGAGAATCGCTTGAGTCCAGAAGGCAGAGGTTGCAGTCAGCTGAGATTGCACCACTGCACTCCAACCTGAGCAATGGGGCAAGACTCCATCTTAAAAAAAAAAAAAAAAAAAAAGGAAGCTTTATTGAAATGTAATTCACACGCCATAAAAGTCACTCATTTAAAGTCTAAAATTCAATGGTTTTTATTATATACACAGAGTTGTGCAACCATCACCACATTTGCTTTAAAAAATGTTCATCACCTCTAAAAGGAACCCCATACCCTGTAACCATCACTCCCAAATTCCCCCAGTCCCCTACTCAACCCTATGCAACCACTAATCTACTTTCTATCTCCAAATTGGTCTATTCTGGACATTTCACATAAATAGAATCACATATGACTTTTTGTGACTGGTTTCTTTCACTTAGCATAATGTTTTCAAAGTTTATCATGTTCTAAGATATATCAGTACTTCACTCCTTTTTATTATTGAATAATAGTCCCTTGTAGCAATACATCTCATGTTGTTTATCCATCCATCAGTTGATGAGCATTTGAGTTGTTTCCAATTTGGGGTTGTTACATATAATGCTAAGATGAACATTCAACTGCAAGTTTTTGTGTAAACATATGTTTTCCTTCCTCTTTGAAGTAGCTTTGCTGGGTTATGTGGTAACTCTTATGTCTAGCACTTTGTGGAACTACCAAACTGTCTTCTAAATGGTATGGATCATTTTAGAGTCCCACCAACAATGAATGAGGGTGCCAATTTCCCCACACCCTTGCCAATACTTCTTTCTTTTCGATTAAAGCTATCCTAGTGGGTGTGAAGTAGTATCTCGCTGTGGCTGTGATTTCCATTTCTTTAAAAACTAATTATATTGTACATCTTTTTTATGTGATTATTGGCCATTTGCATACACTCTTTGGAGAAATGCCTATTCATATATTTTGTCTATTTTTAATTGGATTTTTTATTGAGTTGTATGATATTGTATTGATATGTATGTATGTTACATGTTCTAGATAAAAACACTTAACAGATATATGAATGGCAAATATTTTCTCTTATTTTGTGGGTTGTCTTTTGATAGTATCTTTCGAAACAAAAGCTTTTAATTTTGTTAAACTCTAATTTGGCTATTTTTCTTTTATCATACTTAAAAAGCTTGGCCTAACCCAAGGTAATAAAGATTGACTTACGTATTTTTCTAAGAATTGTATAGTTTTAGCTCTTATATTTAGGTCTATTGTCTAATTTCAATTTAGTTTTGTGTATGGTGTGAGGTAGGGTCTAACTTTATTCTTTTGCATGTGGATAACCAGTTGTTCCAGTATTACTTGTCAGAATAACCATTTGTTCCCAATTGAATTCTCTTGGATCCTTGTTAAAAACCAATTTATTGTCAATGTGAAGCTTTATTTCCAGACTCTATTCTGTTGATCTACCTATGCCAGTACCACTGTATCTTAATTACTGTAACTTTGTAGTAAGTTCTGAAATCAGGAAGTGTGAAGCCTCCAATTTGTTCTTCTCTTTTTAGATTGTTGGGTATTCTGGGTTCCTGGAATTGCCATATGAATTTTAAGTATGCCCATTTTGCAAAAATGTCAGCTGGGATTTTGACAGGGATTGTATCAAGTCTATAGATTTGGAGAGTATTGCAATCTTAATACTAAGCTGCATTGCTTATATATGACTTTGTATGGAGCTCTCTAACCTTAATCCTCTTTCTTTCACTCATTTAAGCAACTGCTTTTACAATTTTGGATAACATGAATTCTTAAAAACATACCTATGCTATATCAAATAAGAGTATACTATAGAGTTGCCAGTGTGCGTATCCCCGAAGGCAAAAGTACTCCTAACTACATAGTAGCAGCTCTAGCAACAGAAGTCAGGTGTCAGGACTGCAAAATGAACATGACAGAAATAAAGACATGAGTGACTATGCCTGCCCAAGGAATCTGGAGGGTTTCCTTCACCACAGTGTTCTTCCATAGTGAGACCCTGAAAATAATAGGCTGGGGGAGGGTAGAAGGTAACAAACAGATTTGGAAGTTCTTCATCTATAATGAGAATGGATAATGTAACTATAAGCCAGAAGAAAAAGAACAAACCCGAATAGCATTAATTGTGCTGGAACTTCCACTGTAAGTCTGGGTCCAGTCAATGGGATAATTTCCAATATCCCAAAAGAACCAAGGTTGATAACCAAAAGCAAAAATGCTTCCCTCTAAATAGTTATGCTTCTCCTCAGGAGTAGAAATCACTGTAGCAGAGGACAAAATGAGGCCATGAAATCTGGTTAAGCCAGACTGGATGCCTAGAGGGTAGCTGAGGAGCAAATGGAAGCTGCGGCAGGCCAAAGACCTAGCCAGTACTAAAAGCTGGATCCATGAATGGCTTCTTGAAATGGTGTGTGGTCATGCTTAGCTGAGTATACTGTGGGACTCATGATCTTGGAAAATGAGGGGGCAATGAAGACTTCAAGATGGGATGGAAAAACAGCTAAAAAAAAAAAAAAAAAAAGAAGGGGAACAGGAAACAAAGAAAACAGAAAAAAAGCTGGCCACAGTGGCTCATGCCTGTAATCCCAGCAATTCATGAGGCCAAGGTGGGAGAATCACTTGAGGCAAGAAGGTTGAGACCAGCCTGGGCAACATAGCGACACCCTTGTTTCTACAAAATTCAAAAAAAAAAAAAAATTAGCTGGGTATGATGGCACACACCTGTAGTCCCAGCTATTCAGGAGGGTATGGTGGGAGGATCACTGGAGCCCTGGAGTTCCAAGCTGCAGCAAGCTATGATTATGCCACTGCACTCCAGCCTGGGCAACACAGACAGACACTATCTAAAAAAAAAAAAAAAAAAAAAAAAAAAAAAAAATGGGGGCAGGTAGAGAAAAAAGTACTTCCAGAATTTTTACAATTATATATCTAGCTATTAAGAGTAATGACACCAAAAAGATTTCTAAATCAATTCCTGGTTTGTTCCAAGATGACCGAATAGAACAGCTCCGGTCTGCAGCTCCCAGCGTCATCAATGCAGAAAACGGGTGATTTCTGCATTTCCAACTGAGGTACCTGGTCCATCTTATTAGGACTGGTTGGACAGTGGGTGCAGCCCACAGAGGGCGAGCCAAAACAGGGTGGGGCGTCACCTCACCTGGGAAGAGCAAGGGGTCAGGGGATTTCCCTTTCCTAGCCAAGAGAAGCCGTGACAGACAGTACCTGGAAAAACGCAACACTCTCGCTCAAATACTGTGGTTTTTCCAAAGTCTTAGCAACCAGCAGACCAGGAGATTACATCCCGCACCTGGCTCAGTGGGTCCCATGCCCATGGAGCCTTGCTCACTGCTAGCACAGCAGTCTGCGATTGACCTGCAAGGCAGCAGCCCAGCAGGGAGGGGGTGTCTGCCATTGCTGAGGCTTGAGTAGGTAAACAAAGCAGCTGGGAAGCTTGAACTGGGCAGAGCCCACCGCAGGGCTACAGTGCTTGCTGCCTCTATAGACTCCACCTCTGGGGGTAGGGCATAGCTGAACAAAAGGCAGCAGAAACTTCTGTAGACTTAAACATCCTGTCTGACAGCTCAAAGAAAGCAATGGTTCTCCCAGCACAGTGCCTGAGCTCTGAGAACGGACAGACTGCCGCCTCAAGTGGGTCCCTGACCGCCATGTAGACTAACTGGAAGACACCTCCCAGTAGGGGCCGACTGACACCTCATACAGGCAGGTGCCCCTCTGGGACAAAGCTTCCAGAGGAAGGATCAGGCAGCAATATTTGCTGTTCTGCAATATTTGCAGTTCTGCAGACTCCACTGGTAATACCCAGGCAAACAAGGTCTGGAGTGGACCTCCAACAAACTCCAACAGACCTGCAGGTAAGGGACCTGACTGTTAGAAGGAAAACTAACAAACAGAAAGGAATAGCATCAACATCAACAAAAAGGACATCCACACCAAAACCCCTTTTGTAGGTCACCAACATCAAAAACCAAAGGTAGATAAAACCACAAAGATGAGGAGAAACCAGAGCAGAAAACCTGAAAATTCTAAAAACCAGAGCACCTCTTCTCCTCCAAAGGATCGCAGCTCCTCGCCAGCAACGGCACAAAGGTGGATGGAGACTAACTTTGATGAGATGACAGAAGTAGGCTTCAGAAGGCCGGTAATAACAAACTTCTCCGAGCTAAAGAAGGATGTTCGAACCCATCACAAGGAAGCTAAAAACCTTGAAAAAAGATTAGACGAATGGCTAACTAGAATAAACAGTGTAGAGAAGACCTTAAATGACCTGATGGAGCTGAAAACCATGGCACGAGAACTATGTGACATATGCACAAGCTTCAATAGCCAATTCGATCAAGTGGAAGATAGGGTATCAGTGATTGAAGATCAAATGAATCAAATAAAGCAAGAAGAGAAGTTTAGGGAAAAAAAGTAAAAAGAAATGAACAAAGCCTCCAACAAATATGGGACTATGTGAAAAGACCAAATCTACATTTGATTGGTATACCTAAAAGTGACGGGGAGAATGAAAATAAATTGGAAAACACTCTTCAGTATATTATCCATGAGAACTTCCCCAAACTAGCAAGGCAGGCCATAATTCAAATTCAGGAAATAAAGAGAACACCACAAAGACACTCCTCAAGAACAGCAACCCCCAGACACATAATTGTCAGATTCACCAAGGCTGAAATGAAGGAAAAAATGTTAAGGGCAGTCAGAGAGAAAGGTTGGGTTACCCACAAAGGGAAGCTCATCAGACTAACAGTGGATCTCTCAGCAGAAACTTCAAGCCAGAAGAGTGTGGGGGCCAATATTCAACATTCTTAAAGAAAAGATTTTTCAACTCAGAATTTCATGTCCAGCCAAACTAAGCTTCATAAGTGAAGGAGAAATAAAATCATTTACAGACAAGCAAATGCTGAGAGATTTTGTCACCACCAGGCCTGCCTTACAAGAGCTCCTGAAGGAAGCAGATGGAAAGGAACAACTGGTACCAGACACTGAAAAAACATGCCAAATGGTAAAGACCATTGATGCTATGAAGAAACTGCAATAATTAATAGGCAAAATAATCAGCTAACATCATAATGACAGGATCAAATTCACACATAACAGTATTAACCTTACATGTAAATGGGCTAAATGCCCCAACTAAAAGACACAGACTGGCAAATTGGATAAAGAGTCAAGACCCATCAGTGTGCTGTATTCGGGAGACTAATCTCACGTGCAAAGGACACACAAAGGCTCAAAATAAAGGGATGGAAGAAGATCTACCAAGCAAATAGAAAGCAAAAAAGGCAGGGGTTGCAATCCTAGTCTCTCATAAAAACAGACTTTAAACCAACAAAGATCATAAGAGACAAAGAAGGCCATTGCATAATGGTAAAGGGATCAATTCAACAAGAAGAGCTAACTATCCTAACTATATATGCACCCAATACAGGAGCACCCAGATTCATAAAGCAAGTCCTTAGAGACGTACAAAGAGACTTAGACTCCCACATAATAATAATGGGAGACTTTAACACCTCACTGTTGGCATTAGACAGATCAATAAGACAGAAGGTTAACAAGGATATCCAGGACTTGAACTCTGCACCAAGCAGACCTAATAGACATCTACAGAACTCTCCACCCCAAATCAACAGAATATACATTCTTCTCAGCACCAAATGGCACTTATTCCAAAGCTGACCACATAGTTGGAAGTAAAGCACTCCTTAGCAAATGTAAAAGAACAGAAATTATAATAAACTGTCTCTCAGACCACAGTGCAATCAAATTAGAACTCAGGATTAAGAAACTCAAAACTGCACAACTACATGGAAACTGAACAACCTGCTCCTGAATGACTACTGTGTAAATAATGAAACAAAGGCAGAAATAAAGATGTTCTTTGAAACCAATGAGAACAAAGACACAACATACTAGAATATGTGGGACACATTTAAAGCAGTGTGTAGAGGGAAATTTATAGCACTAAATGCCCACAAGAGAAAGCAGGAAAAATCTAAAATCGACACCATAACATCAGAATTAAAAGAACTAGAGAAACAAGAGCAAACACATTCAAAAGCTGGTAGGAGGCAAGAAATAAATAAGATCAGAGCAGAACTGAAGGATACAGAGACACAAAAAACCCTTCAAAAAATCAATGAATCCAGGAGCTGGTTTTTTGAAAAGATCAACAAAATTGATAGACCACTAGCAAGACTAATAAGAAAAGAGACAAGAATCAAATAGACTCAATAAAAAAAGATAAAGGGGGTATCACCACCAATCCCACAGAAATACAAACTACCATCAGAGACTACTATAAACATCTCCACACAAATAAACTAGAAAATCTAGAAGAAATGGATAAATTCCTGGACACATACACCCTCCCAAGACTAAACCAGAAGTGGAATCTTTGAAGAGACCAATAACTGGCTCTGAAATTGAGGGCAATAACTAACAGCCTACCAACAAAAAAAGTACAGGACCAGATGGATTCACAGCCAAATTCTACCAAAGGTACAAAGAGGAGCTGGTACCATTCCTTCTGAAACTATTTCAATCAACAGAAAAAGAGGGAATCCTCCCTAACTCATTTTATGAGGCCAACATCATCCTGATACTAAAGCCTGGCAGAGACACAACAAAAAAAGAGAATTTTAGACCAATATCCCTGATGAACATCGATGTGAAAATCCTCAATAAAACACTGGCAAACCGAATCCAGCAGCACATCAAAAAGTTTATCCACTACGATCAAGTCGGCTTCATCCCTGGGATGCAAGGCTGGTTCAACATATGCAAATCAATAAACATAATCCATCACACAAACAGAACCAACGACAAAAACCACGATTATCTTAATAGATGCAGAAAAGACCTTCGACAAAATCCAACAGCCGTTCATGCTAAAAACTCTTAATAAACTAGGTATTGATGGAACGTATCTCAAAATAGTAAGAGCTATTTATGACAAACCCACAGCCAAAATCATACTGAATGGGCAAAAACTGGAAGCATTCCCTTTGAAAACCGGCACAAGACAGGGATGCCCTCTCTCACCACTCCTATTCAACACAGTGTTGCAAGTTCTGACCAGGGCAATCAGGCAAGAGAAAGAAATAAAGGGTATTCAATTAGGAAAAGAGGAAGTCAAATTGTCCCTGTTTGCAGATGACATGGTTGTATATTTAGAAAACCCCATTGCCTCAGCCGAAAATCTCCTTAGGCTGATAAGCAACTTCAGCAAAGTCTCAGGATACAAAATCAATGTGCAAAAATCACAACCAACTGATTTTTTTTTTTTTTTTTTTTTTTTGAGATTGAGTTTCGCTTTTGTTGCCCAGGCTAAAGTGCAATGTTGTGATCTTGGCTCACCACAACCTCGGCCTCCCAGGTTCAAGCGATTCTCTGGCCTCAGCCTCCCTAGTAGCTGGGATTATAGGCATGTGCCACCATGCCCGGCTAATTTTTTTGTATTTTTAGTAGAGATGGGGTTTCTCCATGTTGGTTAGGCTGGTCTCGAACTCCCAACTTCAGATGATCCACCTGCCTTGGCCTCCCAAAGTGCTGGGATTACAGGCATGAGCCACCGCACCCAGCCTACAACCATCTTTGACAAACCTGACAAAAACAAGAAAAGGGGAAAGGATTCCCTATTTAATACATGGTGCTGGCAAAACTGGCTAGTCATATGCAGAAAGCTGAAACTGGATCCCTTCCTTACACTTTATACGAAAATTAATTCAAGATTGATTAAAGACTTAAATGTTAGACCTGAAACCCTAAAAACCCTAGAAGAAAACCTAAGTAATACCATTCAGGACATGTGCATGGGCAAGGACTTCATGACTAAAACACCAAAAGCAATGGCAACAAAAGCCAAAAGAGACAAATGGGATCTAATTAAACTAAAGAGCTTCTGCACAGCAAAAGGAACTACCATCAGAGTGAACAGGCAACCTACAAAATGGGAGAAAATTTTTGCAATGTATTCAGCTGACAAAGGGCTAATATCCAGAATCTACAAAGAACTTAAATTTTCAAGAAAAAAACAAACAACCACATCAAAAAGCGGGCAAAGGACATGAACAGACACTTCTCAAAAGAAGACATTTATGCAGCCAACAGACACATGAAAAAATGCTCATCATCACTGGCAATCAGAGAAATGCAAATTAAAGCCACAATGAGATACAATCTCACACCAGTTAGAATGGCGATCATTAAAAAGTCAGGAAACAACAGATGCTGGAGAGGATGTGGAGAAATAGGAACACTTTTACACTGTTGGTGGGACTGTAGATTAGTTCGACCATTGTGGAAGACAATGTGGCGATTCCTCAAGGATCCAGAACTAGAAATACCATTTGACCCAGCCATCCCATTACTGGGTACATACCCAAAGGATTATAAATCATGCCACTATAAAGACACATGCACACGTATGTTTATTGCGGCACTATTCACAATAGCAAAGATTTGGAACCAACCCAAATGTCCATCAGTGATAGACTGGATTAAGAAAATGTGGCACATATACAACATGGAATACTATGCAGCCATAAAAAAAGGATGAATTCATGTCCTTTGCAGGGACATGAATGAAGCTGGAAACAATCATTCTCAGCAAACTATGACAAGGACAGAAAACCAAACACTGCACGTTCTCACTCAGAGGTGGGAACTGAACAACGAGAACACTTGGACACAGGGAGGGGAACATCACACACCGGCCTGTCTGGGGAGGTGGACTGTGGGAGGGACAGCATTAGGAGAAATACCCAATGTAAACGATGAGGTAATCGGTGCAGAAAACCAACATGGCACATGTATACCTATGTAACAAATCTGCACGCTGTGCACATGTACCCTAGAACTTAAAAAAAAAAAGAAAGAAAAAAGAAAAAATCAATTCCCAAAGCATTTCTCTCATCTCTTCTGAAAAAGTTCCAAAAACACAACTCCAAAGATGAAACGGAAGTTAAAGGTAAACAGGCAATAGCGCTGAATACGTAATTTCAGTAACTCAGAATTTGCTCCATCCTCTGCTCTAAAGCTTAGCTACAGAAGAGCATCACCTTTGAAACATTTTCCCAAACATAAAGATATCCAGAATATGAAGCTGCCATTAAAACTGTGACACAGATCTTCCTTTACTGATAATGTGAAAACATCCCTAAAGTTCTAAATACGAGGTACAGAACCACATCAACCGCCTAATTTGTCTGTAGCCTAAGCTCAAGTACGCAGTTTATCTGCAAGCGGAATTGGGAAATATTTCAGCCAGCATCTCCTCGCGCCATCCTGATACCTACACACTTGAGGCCACCGAGTCACCTGCGCAGCCGTTGCTCCTCCAAGACCAATCCGGGCTCCCCAGACCCACGGGCCTGAATCTGGAGCACAGCAGACCGCGTGACAACAGCGACTCGGAGATCAGCACCCGTCGGGAAAGCCGGGTACCCGTTGAAGCTGGCGTCACGCCCAAAGGAACAAACGCCAGAGCGTGTGTCCTGGGCAAAGGCGACCCGCCGCTCCGGTCCCCGGGCAGCAGCGGCCGGCGTCAGGCCGCAAGGCGAGGGGCGGGGACGGGACGCTACCCGGCAGCCAGGCGCCGAGCGGCAACACCACTCCGGCCCTGCGCCATTCCGGCCCTACTACGGCCGGCGGCGGCAGCGCGGCTGGGCTCAGCGGCTCGCAGCCCGGGCGCCCCCCCTGCCGGCCGCTTGCTAGCTCAGCCTCACCCGCAGTCTTGTCCGCTGGCTCGCTCGCCCGCCCACAGGTCGACAGGGCCCAGCGACCCCACGAGCGACTCCACGTAAGGCACTGACCGACAACGCTCCGCGACCGCCGCGCCCCGCCCCTTTTGTGACACTACCTACCAATCGCTGGATGGCGCTCTCGCTACCCTCCAATCAGCGCTGGCGGGGCGGGCCTGGACCCGGACGTGGGCCGTTGCAGGGGCTCCAGGGCGCTAGGGCCTTGTTGGCATTCCCTGGAGGTTGTGGGTTACAAGGCCCGGATGTTGATCTTTTATTCCTAGCAACACCGCACCCCTGACTCTTGCCCACGCGGCCGTCTTGAGGGCGGCCGCACGGCCTGCTGGGAACGGCGGGGTTGCCGGAGTGCTCTCCGTCGGACCCATCGGGGATCCTCTTCCAGGCGCCTGATTTGCTGGGGATAGGCGATACAGGCAGATGCTGTCCAGTAGGTGGCCTCTCCAGAGCCAGGGGCACTCCTGGTGCGTTTGGGCCGGCCTGCCCTGAACAAATCCTCTTCGGGCTTCAACGACCCCTAATGTTTCTGGCCTCAATTGCCTCATCTGGAAAATGGGGGCATTACCGTGCTTGGTTGAAGACAAGGGTGAAAACAGGTAACTTTCTGTGGTCCTCGTACAAGTTACTGAGGACTGTAGGCCAGGCAATGGAGTAGGCACCCTGGGCTCAAATCCCAGCTTTGGGTAAGCCCAGCCAGGCCTCCTGCTCCAGTTTCCAAGCTACTGAGCTGCGGGGTAAACAGTAACTGGCTTCAAGCTAACACCTGCCTTTCAACCTAACATGGGAGCCCACTGCCTCGTTCCGCCTACCGATTTGCCAACTCCGTGAACCTCCTTCACTACGTGGGTTATTCAGCTGACAATGTCATCTCGCTCCCGGTGCGGGCTCACTCATCCTCGACTTCTGGCTCAGAGGAGCCGGTCTAATATGAAACTAAACACCTAAGCTGTGTCTCCTGTCCTCTCATTCTTCTGAGACCCTACCCACCAACTTATCTCCACAGTTCAACGAACTATTGAGCATACACTGGGGGAGTATGGTGAGGCACTAAGCTTTGATTCACCAGTCTCGCCGCTGGTTCCTTCTGAAACTCTACATATGCTTAATGCTAAATAGATTGGAGCCCTTTGGGGACAGAGTTATGATGGTAATAATATTTGCCTTCCTGAGCCTAGAATAGGGCCTGTGATGGAGACTTACTGAGTAAAAACCGTTTACACTGGAGAATTGACAGCATGGACCGTGGAGTCAGGCAGGTGTGTTTAAAGCCTTGGCTCTCCATACTGGAAGCTCCATTACCTGGCCAAGTCATTCATTCTTTACAACATCTTCATCATTATCATCTACCATTTTTCGAGTGCCAGATAGTTGACAAAGGTCTTTACATATTCTTTCCCCATCACAATCCTGCAAGGTTGGTATTTGAAACCCCTTGTCTACAAAGAAGTAAACAAAAGCTAATTAAAGTAGAACAATTTGCCTATAATCAAACAGCTCTATGTCGGAAAGCCAGATTTAAATGTAGGGCACAATACAAAAATCCAAACTCGTTCCATTATTCCACATCGCTTCCAGATTTTAGCTTCATCTGTAAAATTAGTGTTACTACATAACCTATCTGATAGACCATGGAGACTGAATAAAACAGCATTAAAAGTTGTTACCATAGGAACTTTTTTTTACATAAGTTCTCTCTCCCTTTCAAGCCTCTCAAAATAGCAGTTTGTGTATTTTCTAAATCTATTGTCTCCTGAATCCCCTGAAATCAATCCTACTGATTGATGAGTGGATTTAGTTGTTCCAAAAGAAAATCACCATATTTAACAAATGCTGACTCTGACCCACACTGGGTCCTAGAGCAAGAAACTATTTGCGCAAATAACCTAAGGACAGAAGGAAGATGCATAAAATGAATAGGGGAAAGGAGTGGGCAACTAGCAAGTGCCTTCGTCTGTCATCATGTCACTCTCATAGCAGACTTGGGCAAATGGTTGACCTGTGGGAGCTGTAAAAAATCTTGACTCTGGATATGAGTAATTCCTCATCTGATCTTACAGTACCCAAGGAAGTAGTCAGTAGCTCCAGGATCACTGAGACCAACCTGGGCTGCCTACAAGATTGTGCTGTGGTGACAGGCTGAATAGTCAGCAGCAAGACGACAGAGCACCAAAAAGCACAGACTAGAATGGGATCAGCAGTCCAGGTGGCTGGTGGCTACTGCCTTTGTCGATGCAGATAAAGAACGTTTTCATTCCCGCAGAGTTCAATGGGGCAGTGATGCTCTAGAGGCTGACGTTTCCATCCTCAGCACTTCCCCCTGCTATTACCTACATTCATTCTGCTACTTCCACAAGGCAAGAATGAACAGGATGCCTTAGAGCAATGGTCAGCTAACTGTTTATGTAAAGGGGCAGGGCCAGGCATGGTGGCTCAAGCCTGTAATCCCAGCACTTTGAGAGGCCAAGGTGGATGGATCACGAGGTCAGGAGTTCGAGACCAACCTGGCCAACATGGTGAAACCTCGTCTCTACTACAAATACCAAAATTAGCTGGGTGTTGTGGCAGGTGCCTGTAATCCCAGCTACTTGGGAGGCTAAGGCAGGAGCATCGCCTGAAGCCGAGAAACAGAGGTTGCAGTGAGCTGAGATCATATGACTGCACTCCAGCCTAGGTGACAGAGCAAGACTCTGTCTCAAAAAAATAAATAAAATAAAAGGGTCAGATAGAAAACGTCTGAGGCTCTGTGAGCCATCCGGTCTCTGTCATAATTACTCAACTCTTACATTGGAGGTAGGGTGAAAGCAGCAATAGAAAGTAAGTAAATGAATGAGTATAGTTGTGTTCCAATAATACTTTATTAGCAAAATCCGACAGTGGGTTTGGGGGAGGGCATAGTTTGCCAAACTAAAATAAAAATTTATTAAAGATTTAAATGTGGCCAAGCATGGTGGCTCACGACTGTAATCCCAGCACTTTGGGAAGCAGAGGCGGGTGGATCACAAGGTCAGGAGGTCGAGACCATCCTGGCCAACATGGTAAAACCCTGTCTCTACTAAAAATACAAAAATGAGCCAGGCGTGGTAGCACATGCCTGTAGGCTAGGGTAGTCTCGAACTTCTGACCTTAATTGATCCACCTGCCTTGGCCTCCCAAAGTGCTAGGGTTACAGGTGTGAGCCACCATGCCCAGCTGAGATCTGATGGTTTCATACATGTTTGACAGTTGCTTCTTCACATGCTCACACTCTCTGTGTGGCCGCCATGTTAGTCAGACCTGGTTCCCCTTCTGCCATGATTGTACGTTTCCTAAGGCCTCCCCAGCCATGCGAAACTGTGAGTCAATTAAACCTCTTTCCTTTATAAGTTACCCAACCTCAGGTATTTCTTTATATCAGTGTGAAAACAAACTAATATACTTTCTGATAACCATGCTTGAGGAATTGGGGAATTCAGACTACCTGGGATCAAATTGTGGCCCCACCCTTAGCAGTCATGTGACCTTGGGGAGGTTACTTACCTTCTCCATCTCCACTTCTTCTGTAAAATCTGTAAATGAGATTGTTTCTGAGGGTTAAATGAGCATAGCACAGTGGGGACACTGTCAGGCGCACACTGCTTGCCAGATGTCAAGTATTCATCTTTATTGAATTAGGACTGTGGTAACCCACTTTATGGCTCTCGATTTTGTATGATAAAATCATGCTTAGTGCTTTGTCAGTAAAAGAAGGAAAATCTGAAAGTCCCTGCGATGGAAGGAAGAAATAGTGGGGAGAAAAGGGAGTTGGTAAGTTTGAGCATTTCAGAGCATGGAGGGACAAGTTAGGTTTCTATTTTATGGAGAAGGAGGTGGAGGCAGGATGGGTCCTAAGGTGTCATTCAAGACACACAGCCATAACTCTTTATTGAGAGTAAGCTAGGGCCCCAGGGATTGCTGTGGTCAAGTTGTAGACAAAAATGACTACTCATTGGAAGACAGGAGAGGAGTGTTTTGTTACAAAAGCAGTCAGCAATTCAGGTGTATCTAAATTCAGTCAGCAAATAAAAGTCATTCAACTTGGTTGCTAATGCGATCCACTCTACTGAGGCTTTGTGTAGAACTCACAGAGGAAGATGGCTTCAAGTAACGAACTACCCTGTGCTTTTCTTAGGACTAAAAAGCTCAGGAAACTGGTGATGAATGAAAACCTTAGTCCTGCTGGCACTGCAGGAGGGGCCAGGAGAGCAGCAGCATCATAAGCCACAGGGTGGGGCAGCCCAGGCAGGGGCATTCTGAGCTGTTGGGGAGGGGTGGCAGCCAGGATGGAGCACTGTGAGCTGTCGGGGAGGGCAATGTGAAGTGTGGGGTGGGGCATTGTGTGCCACATGCCTGTGCTCCCACCTGGGCTAGTGGGCTTCAGTCTGTAGGTGACTACAGAAGGAGGAGGAGCTCCCTCTGTTCTCTCTTCAGGCAGTTGTGTCTCTCAGCGCTTGTTGGGTTCACAAGCAATTTAATAAGCTGGCTGGTCTTCACCCTCCCAGACAAGTCACTCAGGGGAGGCGGCCAGGTGCGGGCCTTGGCCTGCAGCCCTAGCCAGGGCCCAGGACCGGGCTGTGAGGTGGGCAGGCGGGCAGTGGGCAAGACCATCTCTGCAAGTGCAGCATAGCCTCAGCCTAGGGCAGCGGGAGTGCAAGGCCAAAGCTGTGAGCAGAGGGACAGGTGGTGGCAGACAGTAGAGGCGTCCCATGGGGAACATACTGACCTGTTGTGTGACCCAGGGTCAGCCCCGAGTTTGACCAGCAACAGTGGTCAGTGTGTCCCTCTGAGTCCAAGATCTATGAGGCAGGAGCTGGGGACAGGATGGCAGGAGTGCCCATGGCTGCTGCTGTGCAGCCTGCTGAGGTGACTGTTGAAGTTGGTGAGGACCTCCACATGCACCACATCCATTACCGGGAGATGCCTGAAGGTAAGGAGGTGACGGGTGCCATCTGCCCTCGGGTTGCCTCTGGATGCTGCTGCCCCCAAGGTCCCCTGGGAGGCATCGCCCACTTCGAGCTCCTTTCTGCCTGTAGCTAGCTTTCCCGGGGCTGGCCAGGAACAAGAGCTGGCTCTGCCTTGCATTCCCACCCCTTAGTCTTTCCCCACCAAGTCCAGTCAGTTTCTTTTCGCCTCCCCTCCCAATCGCCCAGTTCTTGCTCTCTCATCTCATTCTGCCAGGCTGGCATGGGACCATTTATTTGTGACTCTTCTTGTCAAATAAGCAGCAAATAAATGAGTTGATAAATTTTTATAAATGGTTACATCTTTTTTTGCTTTTCTCCCTCTATACGTATAGCTTTGGAGTTTAACCCTTCTGCCAATCCAGAGGCAAGCACAATATGCCACAGGAACTGTCAAACAGATGGTGAGACAACATTGTCTGTATGTCTGTGTATTATCCTGTGGGACTTTGTGGAGGCTTCTTTGGACCATTCTCTTCCTTTCCTCAATAAAACTCAAATATCCCGACTTTCCAGCACCCATCTTATTTTTTCTTTGTACCTGTCCACATGGTACCTAAGTGAAGGAACCAGGTAAGTGCCTAATTGTTTCCTTTGTTAAAGTAGGTAAATCTCAGGACAGTTCATATTCAGATATTCGGGGATTTCTTACTTAAAATCAGAATGGAGGTTGCCATGGGAAAGGCTATATGGTATTCTTAATGGGCTGCTGTAAGTCACCTTGATAGAAGCTGCTTAGTTTCTTCTAACTGTAATTTGAACACAGAAGGAAATAAAAGAAAAAAAGGGTGCTTAAAATAATTGTGAAAGGTGTGAAATGTCACGGCCAGGGCTGCAGAAAAAGGTTGTGTGTCTGTGTGTTTGGGGTTTCTCAAAGGACTTTACCTATGAGGCTCTGATTACTCTAAAATTTTTAATTTAACACAAAATGTGTTTCCAGATTTATTCTGGTGATTTAACAGACTTTATTCACCTCCTTGTTCTAAAAGAGAGGTGGGGATTGGTTCATGATCAAAACTTTCAAAATACATGAAACGTCAATGTAGACTTTTAATGTGTAATATAAAGATTGCAGGTTAAAATGTCAGACCTTCCCTGTAAGAGTGTTTGTTGCTGAGGCTCCCCCTTTGTCCTTTCCTCTCCTGACAATAGCATCTTGTTCAAAGATAAGAAAGTTGGAGTTTTGACCGGGCATGGTGGCTCACGCCTGTAATTCCAGCACTTTGGGAGGCCAAGGCGGGCAGATCACCTGAGGTCAGGTGTTCGAGACCAGCCTGGCTAACATGGTGAAATCCCGTCTGTACTAGAAAAAAGTACAAAAATTAGCTGGGTGTGGTGGTGCATGCCTGTAGTTCCAGCTACTCGAGAGGCTGAGGCAGGAGAATTGCTTGAACCCAGGAGGCAGAGGTTGCAGTGAGCAGAGAGCACCAATGCACTCCAGCCTGGGTAACAGAGTGAGACCCCATCTCAAAAAAAAAATAAAAAATAAAAAGAGAAAGAAAAGAAAAAGAAAGAAAGAAAGTTGGAATTTTTTAGTCTCTATACTGCTGGGAGAGGCGGGGGATGGGAGGTGGTAGAAAAGAGAAAACAATTAGTTGGTTTGCCTCTAAAATTTTGCAAAAAGGTGAATCTAAGTAAAGGTAATTCTGGGTAATAATATGGTTCATGAATAAAAACTAAAATTTTCAAAATAGAAAACATTGCATCATAAAGATATTAAATCCAGTTGGCTTATTGGTTTCATTTAAATGCCAGAGATTTCATTGCTGTAGAAGAAATGTCTTATAGCTCTTCTATTTAAACTTTGGTTGGGCTCCTAATTTTTTAAGAGGTAGGATATTTAAGACTCATGATGAGTGTGACTTTGTAACTTGGAAGTACTATCCTCACTTTTCAAGATATTTAAGGATTGCTTTAGAATAAACAAATATATTAAGTGAATTAATTGATTATACCTTTATACACAAACTATGTAAGTATTTGTGTAAACTTATACTCTGCTTGGTGATGTAAGGAAAGCCTCTGAGTGATGTTACACACCAGCTAGTAGATGGGTAGTGTTGGATGGGAGCCCAAAAATGGCTCTTTATTGTCATTATTTAGGATTACAGCACAGTTTATGTACGTCTCACTTGGCCATTTCCAATACAAATAAGTCCTGGGTATGTTCTCCCTATGTATTGTTAATGAAGAAATGAAGACGTAGAGATATCACATGACTATGGAAGACATCTACTTAACAGAACTAAGGTTCTATGTCCTCAGAATGACATGGAAGTGACAGATATGCTGTATTTAGTTTTTTAAAATTTAAAAAACTCTAGAATACATCTATATTTTGCCTATAAAATAGACCTGTCTTTTAAAACTTACTGCCATCTTGATTTATTTTATGCAAAGTGGATTTTATACAACTCAAAACCAATATTTACCTCTTCATTTTTTTTTTTTTTTTTAAATAAAGGAAGGTGTCACTATGTTACTCATGCTGGCCTCAAATTCCTGACCTGGGTTCAAGTGATTTTCCCATCTCAGCCTTCTGAGTAGCTGGGACTACAAGCATGTGCCATCTTGCCTTGCTCTATCTTATGTCCATACATTCATTTCAACGGATAAGAATAAAAGTAGAGGTAGTGAAACAGCCTAAATGCAGCAGTTGAATAAACAAATTGATAAATTTTTATAAATGATTACATCTTTTTTTCTTTTCTCCCTCTATACATATAGCTTTGGAGTTTAACCCTCCTGCCAATCCAGAGGCAAGCACAATATTCCAGAGAAACTCTCAAACGGATGGTGAGACAACATTGTTTTTTCTACCAAGAGAAATAATAAAAACTCTTGTTTGATTAGGTTATAGAAAGTATTTAGAAAAACTCAAATTGGTTTAAGTTTTTCACCTTTTCACATGTTCACTTGTCTTATTTTAACATGTAATATACTTTCCTTTAGTTGTTATTGTTTTAGTGAAAACATGTAAACTGTTTGTTTATACATTTTGCCATCTTTTTATCAACACAATTAATGTGTCATGTGATGGAGGAGTCATGGACTTCTTTATTTATACTTCTTGGATTTATCTTTATTTATAATTCTTGGATTTCTTTTTATTTATAATTCCTCTTCCCTTACTCGAAACAGTACATTTTAAAGATGAATGATAGAACTTAGGCTTCAGCTTGGTTTTCATCTAAACAAATTAAAAACATAGTTGTTTATCATCGGGGATTGAATCTGTGATTTGGGCCTCCTCTCACACAGTCCTCTGACCACATTCATTTACCACATCCAAATTCATACTACTCAAAACTTTTACGTTTTTAACCTTTTCATTTGATGTAATGTAAATTTAAACATGCCCTACTCCTGCTTATTTTCCTTAATGTTATGCTAAATCCTCATTTGTTTGCTAAAAACTTGTTTGCTAACAGCCAAGTTTTCCTGTTGACTTAAATAGCAAGAATACAAGTGAGGGTTCTATAATAATATGTGAAGTAATGCAGCACAGTAAAACATGGGAGTTTGTAACCTTTGTTTTTATAGTTTGAGTAGACTTTGCCCAACTTGAATCAGTTATTTCTGGTTAGAACTTGTGTTCATTTTTTACATTACTGTAAAGAGATACCTAAGGCTGGGTAATTTATAACAAAAAGAGGTTTAATTGGCTCATAGATCTTGGGGCTGTACAAACATGGCTTCAACATCTGCTTCTGGTGAGGGCCGCAGCAAGCTTACAATCATGATAGAAGGCAAAAGGGAAGCAGGTGGTTCCACATGGTGAAAGAGGAAGGAGGGAGGGGAAGGGGGAAGGTACCACATTCTTTTTTCTTTTTTTTTTTTTAAATGGAGCCTCGCTCTGTTGCCCAGGCTGGAGTGCAATGGCGTGATCTCTGCTCACTACAACCTCCACCTCCTAGATTCAAGCGATTCTCCTGCCTTAGCCTCCCGAGTAGTTGAGGCTATAGGCAGGTGCCACAACACCTGGCTAATTTTTGTATTTTTGGTAGAGACCAAAAAAAAATTTTTTTTCTTCATTGTAGAAATGAGAAGAAGCAACTGTACAAACCATGTTAGTAAACAGCTAGTTAAGAAATTGATAGTTTGACATAAAAGCATGTCTCTCTTGATTTTTTTAAATTACAATATGTACCCAGTGGTGGTAGCATGGAGCTCTTTTTGTGGATTTTCTAAATCTCTTCTATTTTCCTAAGTAATTTATCCAGAAAAATTTTTAGCTTAGTGTGTCCACCTTTTAAGGATTTCTGACATTTAAATTGAATTTCAATAGTCTGGTTGTGGTAAAAAGATCTGCCTTAAGGCTGGGCGTGGTGGCTCACACCTGTAATCCCAGCACTTTAGGAGGCCCAGGTGGGCGGATCATCTGAGGTCAGGAGTTCCAGACAACCCTGACCAACATAGTGGAATTCTGTCTCTACTAAAAATAGAAAATTAGCCGGGCGCTGTGGCGCATGCCTGGAATCTCAGCTACTCAGGAGGCTGAGGCAGGAGAATCACTCGAACCCGGCAGGCGGAGGTTGCAGTGAGCCGAGATCGCGCCATTGCACTCCAGCCTGGGCAACAGAGCGAAACTCTGCCTCAAAACAAAACAAAACAAAACAAAACAAAAAAACAAAAAACAAAGAGATCTGCCTTAAATATTGAATCTTATTTTTAATGAAATAACAAAAATAGAATAGCTAAGTTAATTGCCAGCACAGTCTACTGACTTTCTATCACAGCAGGTGAAAGCATACCTTTCTGGCTACACCATGATCTTATGTTTCTCCCTCTGTTTCTTCCAATAGTAGCACACTTCTTCATTAAATCAGTAATATTTACATGATTATGACTCTGCAAATATTATTCACTGCTAAGTCATATGGTGTTTTCATTGTGCCTCTGCATTACATATTCTTCATCCTGTCTCTGAAACAGTTCTGAAATCTGAGCAATTCTGCAATTCTCCTGGATATTCTCTTTTTTCCTAGCCTATGTTAGTTTATCCATCCAAATATAGTAAGTAGCCTCTGGGTGGTCTGTTTGCTTTCACATCCATTATTTTTCAGCATGAAGCTAATTTTCTGACTATATTCATTTGCTTATTTTCTAACAGTTGCTTTTCCTCCAACTGTTGTCGCATTTATCACATGCCTTTCAAAGATATTTTGCATCTGCAAAAACACATCTGTTCCTTTTGTGTGTGTGTTGGGGGAGTCAACCTTCTTTGGCCTTTTGTCATCCTAGTTCAGTATGGAGTGGCTTTCCCTAGATGTGCTCGATGTCTGCTTTTCTGTGCTATCTCCTTAAAGTCTTTTGGGATCTCACATAACTGCTGTCTTGTGTGGGATCGCCTGAGTCCTAGATTCTGTGTTTCCTTCTGTCCTGTAATTCTTTCTAGTTGTACTTGAACACATTTTCCTGGGTGGAGATGTTTAGAAAGCTGGCCAGTCTTAAAATCCCTCCTCTTTGATAGAGAGGAAACCTCTAGGTTGAATCTAAATTTTATGGTTCTGAAGACATTTTGCAGTTGTGCTCTCATTACAGTGTTGTTCTTGAATCTATTACCAGTGTGTGATACACAATTTACAACCAGGTTTTAGGTATCTGTGGAAACTTTTTTTTTTTTTTTTTGAGAAGAGTTTCACTCTTATTGCACAGGCTGGAGTGCAATGGTGCAATCTTGGCTCACTGCAACCTCCACCTCCTGGGTTCAAGTGATTCTCCTGTCTCAACCTCCCAAGTAGCTGGGAGGACAGTCGTGCACCACCATGCCTGGCTAATTTTTGTATTTGTAGTAGAGATGGGGTTTCACCATGTTGGCCAGGCTGGTCTCGAACTCCTGATCTCAAGTGATCCACCCACCTCGGCCTCCCAAAGTGCTGGGATTACAGGCGTGAGCCACCACGCCTGGCCCGAAACATTTTAGGATTTTTCTCTCTCTCTGAAGTTCTGAAATTTTATAATAACAGCTTGCCGGGGATCTTTTCATTGAGGCTACTAAACCTGAGACTATCTCTTCTTGAGAATTTTTTTTATTTTCTCTGTTACTTTTTTACTGATAGTCTTGTTTTTCAGATGCTAGGCTGCTTAGACCAGTACACCTGCATTTGTTTTTTATTTTTCCCCTTCTTTTTCTTTCAGTTTGTCCTTTTATTCTAGTTCTGGGATATTCTGTGACTTTATCCTCTACTCTTTCTGTTGAATTTTATATTTTTGAGAGTGTTTTAAGATTTTTTTGTTAAGTTTTGCTCCTGGTTTTGACTGCTCCCATGAATTCCTTTTTTCTGTTGCTTTGATTTCTGTTGTTGGAGGCTTCCCTCCAATGTGTGGTGGTCCCCGGCCTGCTTTATTTGGAAGCAGGACTTCTGTTAACTGATAGCACTCAGTGTGAGGTTTTGGAAGCCAAACTAGCTTTTCATTTGGGGGACCTCAGTGTATTATCTGGGGATCTTTATTCGAGACATTTCCGTTTCTTCTGAGAAGGATCTCCCAATTTTCTGCCTGGAAAGTAAAAGCATGGCCACTTGCTTTCCAAAAGCAGAGTTAGCCAAGGAAGTTGGCGTTCCATTTTTGGTATACAGTTTTCTTTATATCTCAGGTTTAAGCCATGGTATCTCTGAGCCAGGAATTCTCAGGTTTGATATATCCAGAGAACACACATCTAAGTTTCTTGTCAGATGGAAGGACAGGTAGACTCGGGCCTCTGGTTAGAGATTTTCAACTGACCTTGCTGGCTTTTGTTTTACATTTTACCCAACTTTCCAAAGTGCCATTTGCCCGTAAGTTCACAACCTGCCTTTAGTTCTGCAAGACAAACTGGCTCACTTCTGTTCCAGTCACTTTCTGTAGGCACCAAAGTTGCGCTTCCATGTTATTTACCACTCTTTTATCTACTTTTTATGTCTCAGCATTTATTAAAAATTATCTCTGTCAACCTTCTCTCCTGGTCATGTGTGTAATCTTTATTTTATGACTAATGAGACTTCCGGAGGGAGAAGAAATAAATTTGTGGTCTATCTATTATATTTAATCCAAATTTAGGACCTATGTTTAAATCAAAGTCTAATTTGAGTATAATTAATGACATTAATCCAGAGAATTTTTTAAAATGAATGTATCTATAATAAGAATATTTCACTTTTCTTCTAAGGCCTTGTTTGACATTTTCATTCAAACTTTATCCACTGCCATCTACTTCCCATTACTTCACAATAGATGGAGCTGTTTTCATGAATGCCCAAAGTGTTAGAAATATTTAAGTTAATTAAGATTTGTTCATTTTTGGCCTGGTCAACATAGTAAGTTTAAATAACAAATTAGCCAGGCCTGGTGGCATGTGCCTTTCATTTAACCTACTCAGGAGGCTGAGACAGAGGATCACTTGAGCTCAGGAGTTTGCAGCTGTTGTTAACCATAATTGCACCACTGCACTCCAGTCTGGGCAACACAGGGAGACCCTGTCGCAGAAAAAGGAAAAAAGTTATTAATTCTTTAAAAATATATCTAAAATTTGTCCTGCCCAAAATGAGAGCAAAAAATGTAAACTTTAGTCTTTGTTTTATGTTTGTTGAGAAAAATGCTGTATATTATTTATTTATTTATTATTTCCATAGGTTTTTGGGGGAACAGGTAGTATTTGGTTACATGACTAAGTTCTTCAGTGATGATTTGTGAGATTTTGGTGCACACATCACCTGAGCAGTATCCACTGAACCCAATTTGTAGTATTTTATCCCTCACTCTCCTCCCAGCCTTTCCAGAGTCCCCAAGTCCATTGTATCAGTCTTATGCCTTTGCATCCTTATAACTTAGCTCCCACGTATGAATGAGAACATATGATGTTTAGTTCTCCATGCCTGAGTTACTTCACTTCGAATAATAGTCTTTACTTCCATCCAGGTTGCTGGGAATGCCATTAGTTTATTTCTTATTGTGGCTGTGTGATATTCCTCATGTGTATATGTGTATGTATATCACAGTTTCTTTATCCACTCCTTAATTGATGGGCATTTGGGCTGGTTCCATATTTTTGTAATTGTAATTTGTAAATTGCAATTTGTTTGAGTTCCTCATAGATTCTGGATAATAGCCTCTTGTCAGCTGTATAGACTGTGAAGATTCCCTCCCACTCTGTGGGGTGTCTGCTTACTCTGCTGATTGTTCCTTTCCCTGTGCAGAAGCTCTTTAGTTAAGTCTCACCTGTTTGTTTTGTTGCATTTGCTTTTGTGTTCTTGGTCATGAAGTCTTTGCCTAAGCCAGTGTCTAGACAGGTTTTTCCAATGTTACCTTCTAGAATTTTTATGGTTTCAGGTCATAGATTTATGTCCTTGATCCATCTTGAGTTGATTTTTGTGTAAGGTGAGAGTTGAGGATCCAGTTTCATTCTCCTGCATGTGGCTTGCCAATTATCCCAGCACCATTTGTTGAATAGGGTTCACTTTCTTCACCTTGTGTTTTAGTTGGCTTTGTTGAAAATTAGTTGGCTATAGGTATTTGAGTTTATTTCTGGGTTCTCTATTCTGTTCCATTGGTGTAGATGCCCATTTTTATACCACTACCACGCTGTTTTGGTGACTATGGCCTTATAGTGTGGTTTGAAATCAGGTAATGTGATGCCTCCAGATTTGTTGTTGTTGCTTATATTTGTTTTCGCTACGTGGGTTCTTGTTTGGTCCCATATGAATTTTAGGATTGTTTTTTCTACTTCTGTGAAGAAGAATGGTGGTATTTTGATGGGAATTACATTGAATTTGTAGATTGCTTTTGGCAGTATGGTCATTTTTGTGATATTCATTCTACCCTTTCATGAGCATGGGCTGTCTTTCCATTTGTTTATGTCCATGATTTCATTCAGCAATGTTTTGTAGTTCCCAATGGCATATCAAAATGATGTTCCAGAGGGCGCAGTGGCTCACGCCTGTAATCCCAACACTTTGGGAGGCCAAGGCAGGTGGATCACGAGGTCAGGGGTTGAGACCAGCCTGGTCAACATGGTGAAACCTCGTCTCTACTAAAAATACAAAAATTAGCCAGGCGTGGTGGCATGTGCTTGTAATCCCATCTACTCAGGAGGCTGAGGCAGGAGAATCACTTGAACCTGGGAGGCAGAGGTTGCAGTGAGCCAAGATCGCCCCACTGCACACTCCAGCCTGGGTGACAGAGCGAGACTCCATCTCAAAAAAAAAAAAAAAGATACTCCACCATAATCAAATGGGTTTCGTACTAATGATGCAGGGATGGGTTAACATACACAAGTCAATAAATGTGATACACCACATGAACAGAATTGAAAACAAAAAATATTACATGATCATCTTAATAGATGTGGAAAAGACATTTGACAAAATGCAGCATCCTTTTATGATTAAAACCCTCAGCAAAATCGGCATACAAAGGTTATACCTCAATGTAATAAAAGCCATCTATGACAAACCCACAACCAACATAATATCAAATGGGGAAAAGTTGAAAGCACTCCCCCTGAGAACCGGAACAAGACAAGGATGCCCACTCTCACCACTTCTATTCAACATAGTACTAGAAGACCCAGCCAGAGCAATCACAGGAGAGAAAGCAATAAAAGGCATCCTGATCGGTAAAGAGGAAGTCAAACTGTTGCTGTTTGCTGATGATATGATCGTATACCTAGGAAACCCTAAAGACTCCTCCCAAAAGCTCCTAGAACTGATAAATGAGTTCAGCAAAGTTTCAGGAGACAAAATTAATGTACACAAATCAGTAGCTCTATTATACCCCAACAGAGACCAAGCTTAGAATCAAACCAATAACTCAACCCCTTTTACGATAACTGCAAAAATAAAATAAAATAAAATACTTAGAAATAGACATAATCAAGGAGATAAAAGACCTCTACCAGGAAAACTTTAGTATTTTTAATGGGTTAAAATGAGAGGCAGCAGGTACAGCAGAAGAAGTCAGTGGGTGGGCATTGGTGTCCAATGGGCACTGGACCTTTGGTGGTAAAGCTTTGGTTTTGACTTACTAAATTACTAGGTACAATTATTTTCTAGTTTTTGTTATTAAATCTTAAATCTACTAAGTAATCCCTTCCCTTTCTTGTTAAAGATCATAAAATTTCATACTCTGATTTCTTCTGACTGACGTTAGATTATTTGTTTCCATTTTGTGACTACCTTAAATAATACCTATAAACAGTAAACTGTTAGTAGTGTTTTTGCTGTAGTTAAATATAGTAAAACTTATCCTCCAAATTATAACTGAATTGTCAAACACTTGCGAAGTTTTGGGTTTACTCAGAATTCTATGCTCAGCAGCTGGAGGTAGCAAGAATAAAGGCCCTCCCTTACTCTTATGGAGAGGGATACTCTCTCATGAGGGGGATACGCTGCAAGAATTAGTATCTTGTAAGCAGTGGTGAATTTGACTAATTAGTGTACAAAAAAAAAAAAACATTTTTTGGTGTGGCTACTGACAAAGAGATCCAAGAGGGTAGATGGAGTCAAGCTTTTGCTGAAGCAACGAAAGAGAAAAGCAGTATTCTAGGCAGAGAGCAGGGGTAGAGCAGGAAAATGGCTAGGTGCAGGTCAGATGACTTATAGAATGAAATTGATCAAGTTTTGAAATGAATGGAAAGTATTCTCTGAGAGTCTCATTTGAGTCGTGTCATGGCAGTCTTATTTAAACATGAAGTGAAAGTTAAATTTTTTAAGTTGTCATGTGTTTTCAGGGTGTGAGAGAATATTTAAGTGATACTCTTTTTATCCTCCACATAAGAAAATAGGACTAGAGAAACCTATGGCTTCCTCACTTGTTGGTGGCCTAGCAGCCCTGACACACAGAGCCTCTGAATCTGAAACACTTGTTTTGTCACAATATCACCTGAAATAATACATTTAGGATGAGTAATTTAGTAAATGCATTAGTCTTGTACTCACTGCAATAAAATGCTCTTGTACCAGTATTATTTAATACATAACATTTTACTGTAGTAAATAAATCATAGAAATAGAAAGTCTCAGCTGCTTTATATTGCTGTAAAAAAATGAAATCTTATTTTAAACTTTTCTCATGATTTTTAAAGGGAATTCATAAAATCCTTGTTAGGTTTGATGACAGGTACCATATGAAGGGCAGCATTTTATAACCCGTATCTTAAACATCGTCTCTGGAAGTTAAGAGCCTCCAATGGGTTTTCTGTAGAGTGCACATGATATCGCACTCAGGCAGTTCATGGAGTGTAAGAAATATCTTAGTGCTTTGTCATTTCACATTTTAACCAAGAAAAAAATACACTTTGATAAGTTTAACTTACACTTCCCTTCCCTTTCAGGGATCTACTGTGCGTTTCAGTCAACAATACAGCTCATGTTTGACAATATTCCTTGAAGACAGCACAGCCAGCCAGCCTTATCTTACAATGACAATAATATCGTGAGTACAACTATACTGTCAAGGGATAGATCCCTTTATTCTAAAATTATTTCAGCCATTTGTTTTTCCTCTCCAGCAATCAGTTTAAGAAACTGGAGTCAACTATGTATTGGTATCCAGATTCTAAATATTAATATCAATTTCTCTTTTAATCTTAGATGTCATGGTGGAAGGAAAAAATCAGCAAAGAAGCAATCCCAGAAAAAGGGTATTTTTTTGATGCCTTTATGCCTTAAGACAATGTTGAATGCAGTGAGAAGAATGGGTTCCCTTTATTGAATGTTTTTCATGAAAACTTAGTCGTTCAGTGCATTATAGGCCTAAATCAATGTGTACTACTTTGGACAGTAGCCTTGGAAGAAGGAACAGCTTTTTCTCTTCTGGCACCACAGTGTATCTGCATTTGCATTTCTCCCATTGTGCATGAGCACCTCATGGGCCACAAAGATGCGCTTTGAGAGCACCCTGAGATGAAGTTTATTTTAAAAGGAACAACAACCAACACCACCACCACCTCCATAAGGGCTTTCCAGTGTACATTATTATCATCTCTTTGGGTTATGAGTGTTGATTTTTAGAACACAGTTTGGAAAGTACTAATTTAGAACATTAATGTCTTTATCTTTAATTTTACTTTTCATTCTATAAACATACCTAGCTTATACACAATTTTGTTTCAAATACACTAGCCTTTTTAGCTAATTCAATTGTCAGTAACTTTTACTTTAATTAAAAATGGCAAGCTTACACTCGTAATAATGTCACTTTCCTTCCCCCATTTTAACAGTAGTTGAGATGAAATTCTGGTTCAGCAAAAACTGAACTCAAACTCTGTCTCAAGTCCTGAGCTTTGGAACCTATTGAGTAATCACTAAATGTCTGTAGTCAGCCAAGTCTCTGAAATCTTTGAGCACACATACACAAAAGCTACTTTGACTAGAGTCCCTGGGCTTCTTTGAGTTCAAAAGCTTTTGATGTGTTAGCATACAATTCAAAAGTAGCTTTGAAGATTAATCTTGCCCAAACAAATTTCATGCTTTTTTCCTCATTATTCTACTTTTTGGAAGTCTACTTCTGAAAGTAAAGTAAGTTTTAATTTGCCATCAGCAAGTTTGAGAAATGATCATTTGGTATATTCACTATTGATGAAATAAAGGTTTATTGAGCAAATTAATAGGACAAATTAGTTTCAAGAAAAGATTTTGATAAATGTTTATCATGAGTCAGTAGTGCAGTGTTGTCAATGGGGTAGGTGGAACTCAGTGAGATCACTTATGCAAGGTTTTTTTTTTTTTTCAAACTACAGCTCTGCAAACACATGCATCTTCCCATCTCCACTTTCCCTCTATCTCTAGGCACTGAGAAGCCTTTTAGGAAAATAGAGATGCATGTGAGACATCTTTATGTGAAGAAAGGCATCCCAGAAGATTCTGATTTTCACCCCAGCTCAATCATTCCAAACTTTGCTGCACATTGAAATCACTTGGGAAACTTTTACCAACAACCTTGATGACCAAAGTCATATCCAATACTAATTAAATTAAAATGTCTCATGTTGAAGATGAGGCCGTTATTAAAGCTTCTCAGGTGATTTTAACTTGCAGCAAAGTTTGAGAGCCACGGCTTCATTTGAGTTTAGGACGAGAAACTGCTCCTATTTGGTGGGACCTTGGGCAAGTCAGTTTTAAGGTTTGTTTCCCTGATCTGTAAAATGAGTGTTGAATTAAATGTCGTGTAAGGTCATTGGTCCTTTCCAGCATGTAACTTTAAATTCTGTGATTTTAAAATTATTTCAGAGATGAAAACTACTTGAAGCACTATAGACATATCCATCTTACATGCTAATGTTACAGGCTTTTTTTTTTTTTTTTTTTTGAGACAGAGTCTTGCTCTGTCGCCCAGGCTGGGGTGCAGTGGCCGGATCTCAGCTCACTGCAAGCTCCGCCTCCCGGGTTTAGACCATTCTCCTGCCTCAGCCTCCCGAGTAGCTGGGACTACAGGCGCCCGGGCGAGGCTTTTTAAAAAGTGCTAATATTGTATAGACCTATTAACTGAAATTGAGATTTGCCCTCCCTCAGTTGTTTTGAGCCTCGTTCTACAAAATTAGCTCGGTGTGGTGGTGCACGCCTGTAATCCCAGCTACTCAGGAGGCTGAGGCAGGAGAATCGCTTGAACTCAGGAAGCAGAGGTTGTGGTGAGCCAAGATCGCACCATTGCACTCCAGCCTGGGCAACAAGAGTGAAACTCCATCTCAAAAAAAAAACAAAAAAAACAAAAAAACATTACCTGGGCATAGTGGCACAAACCTGTAGTCCCAGCTACTTGAGAGGCTGAGGCATGAGAATCGCTTGAACCTGGGAGGTGGAGGTTGTGGTGAGCCAAGATCGCACCACTGCACTCCAGTCTGAGCAACAGAGCAAGACTCTGGGTCAAAAAATAAATAAATACATAAAATAAATCGCATGGGGCAAAAGGTTTTGTGGGTAGAAGAGCATATAACAGGGAAATCTGTTATTATTTATACATTATAATCATCAACAGAAACACATCTTCTAACAGCATATTGCCTCACATTTTGGTTCTCATATTTTTGCGGAAAACCAAGAAATGAAAACAAGAAAGTGCCCTTATGGTACTGTTCCAAACTAGAAGATTTGAATTTCGGGGCCGCTAGGAGAGTTTCCTCTGCCCGCCTTTTAAAAAATATCTTCAGGCCTAACAAATGATAACATCTATTGTTATGAGGTTTTTTTTCCTTCCACAGTGTGATCTTGGAGATACATCATGATGTCATGCAAAGGTGAGCTTTTTAGAAACCTGTCTTGTTATTCTAGCTAATTACTTTGCAAGATATCAAGCTCAGTGTTAGGACACAGCTCTAGACATCATAAGTTGTATTGTGCCTGCTAAAATATCAAAGAAAATTATTTGTGTTTTCTTTGTTCCTTAAGATGCTTTTAATACTTAAACGACTGAGAATCCCAAAGACTATGTGTTTATATTGATTATATTGATATTTACTGTGGTAGAAATATAAAATTGACATTTTTTTTTTCAAAATCTATTTTTAGTTTAGATTTCACAGCCTTACCACTGTTGATATTATGAGCTAGATAACGCTTTGTTGTGAAGACTGTCCCGTGCATTGCAGAGAGTTTAGCAGCTTTCATGGCCTCTACCAACTAGATGTCAGTAGTAACCCGTGACCGAGGTTGTACAACATAAAATATTCCTTGAGAACAATATCAACAGATATTTTTCATTGAAAAAATAACTTTTCTACAACAAAAAGTTGAGTAAAAGTGTGTCATGTATTTATGTTATTTAAAGTCTCTCATGCTGAGCTTAATAGGAGACAACTGGACTCTAGATCTTTCTTTGCAATTTGCTTTAAAGAAGCAGTAAGAGGCCAGGTGCAGTGGCTCACTCCTGTAATCCCAGCACTTCGGGAGGCTCCGGTGGGTGAATCACAAGGTCAGGAGATCAAGACCATCCCAGCTAACAAGGTGAAACCCCATCTCTACTGAAAATACAAAAACTTAACCAGGCGTGGTGGCACACACCTGTAGTACCAGTTACTTGGGAGGCAGAGGCAGAACCGCTTGAACCCAGGAGGCGGAGGTTGCAGTGAGCTGAGATCGCACCACTGCACTCTAGCCTGGTGACAAAGCAAGAGTCCATCTCAAAAAAAAAAAAAAAAAAAAAGGCAATAAGATGGCCAGGTGTGGTGGTTCATACCTGTAATCCCAGCACTTTGGGAGGCCAAGGTGGGCAGATCACTTGAGGTCAGGAATTTGAGACCAGCCTGACCAACATGGTGAAACCCACCTCTACTAAAAATATAAAAAATAGCTGGGCGTGGTGGTGCATGCCTGTAGTACCAGCTACTTCTGAGGCTGAGGCCAGAGAATTGCATAGACCCGAGAGGCAGAGGTTGCAGTGAGCTGAGATCTCGCCATTGCACCCCAGCCTGGGTGACAGAGGGAGACTCTGTCTCAAAAAAAAGAAAAAAGAAGCAATAAAATGACCTAACCTCAGGCAAATATGTAGTTGTTAAAAAGGTGTATTTTTAAAGTTTTCAGACAGTTGTCGGTATTCTTTAATACTATATCAAAACTTCACAAGTGCTAGTTTCTTAAATTAGTTACAGTGGCATTTTCCATGTTAATAAATTTATTCCATCAGTACTCATTGATCTTTCTTGCACATTAAATGGATCTTCCCCCCATACTTGCATTTATAATATTATGCATTAGTTACTTGGAATATATTGGTTTATGTTTTATTATGTCAAAAATCACTTTTAGTTTAAACACCAATCTTACTTTAAAACACCTTTAAGTATTGAAAAGTTGTCAAGCCTACAGTAGAAGGAATGAGTTTTTCAAAGTCCTCAAGAAAGCTTAAATTTCATCATTGGGAATAAATACTTATTTTCCTTGAAGGGACAACCTCTCACTTCATTTATTTTTGAGAATGATAGTTGTACTTTTTTTTAGACTGAGTCTCATTCTGTCACTTGGCTGGAGTGCATTGGCATGATCTCAGCTCAAGCAATCCTCTCACCTCAGACTCCTGTGTAGCTGGGACCACAGATGTGTGGCACCACGCCAGGCTAATTTTCTTGTATTTTTGGTAGAGACAGGGTTTCGTTATGTTGCCGAGGCTGGTCTCAAATTCCTGAAGGAGCTCAAGCCATCGGCCTGCTTTGGCCTCCCAAAGTGCTGGGATTTACAGGCATGAGCCACTGCGCTGGCCCAGTTGCACTTTTAAATAAAAACGATGTTCCGTTAAAAAAAAGTGGTTGTTCAGTTCACAATTGAATCACGAATTTTTTTTTTTAGGAAAAAAAAACAACAACAACCATACTGCAGTCAGCAGAAGCACTTCTTGTTAACTTTCCACTTATTCAGAATATTAAAGAGACATGTCAAGATTTAATAACAACATTAATTTTCACTGATTCATCAAAGACATTCTTAAGAAATTCAGGCTATCTTTTTTAACTGTAGGGGACAGTAAAGAATAGAGTGACTAATGTAATTGGTACCACTGCCTTGATTTATGCTGAGAAACCAGCAGTTTACCCACTTTTACTTTTATACAGTCATGGCAAGTGTCAATGAAAAAGCAGGCAATGACTTTGTATTACTTTTACAAATTTTTAAAATTTTTAATCAACTTTCTCAGGTTTAATTAGTATGATTCAGAACAGTGTCAGCCAGGCACAGTGGCTCAGTCCTGTAATCCCTATACTTTGGGAGGCTGAAGCAAGTGGATCACCTGAGGTCAGGTGTTCAAGACCAGCCTGGCCAACATGGTGAAACCACATTTCTACTAAAAATACAAAAATTAGCCAGGCATGGTGGTGGGCACCTGTAATCCCAGCTACTCGGGAAGCTGAAATAGGAGAATCACTTGAACCCAGGAAGTAAATGTTGCCGTGAGCCAAGATCACACACCATTGCACTCCAGCCTGGGCAACAAGAGAGAAACTCGGTCTAAAAAAAACAGTGTTGACCTCTTAGCCCTTCTGGAAAGGGTCTTGGGGATCCCGAGAGGTCCACAGAGCACATTTGGAGAACCACTGTTTTATCACACAGGCACAATGCATTAATTTTACAAAGGTTAAAGTTCATCAAAGACTGGCCTCTTAAAAAGGCAGTGAGTTTTTAATTCAAACAACAGAAAATACGTAAATACATCATGAGAATATACTACAGAGAACTAAAGAGAAAGGAAGCTAGGAAATCTGAATCACGTTTACATTTATTTTTTATTTGTTATTTATTTATTTATTTGTTTGTTTGTTTCTGAGACAGAGTCTCGCTCTGTTGCCCAGGGTGGAGTGCAGTGGCGCAATCTCGGCTCACTGCAAGCTCTGCCTCCTGGGTTCACACAATTCTCCTACCTCAGTCTCCTGAGTACCTGGGACTACAGGAGTATGCCACCACGCCCAGGAAATTTTTGGTATTTTTAGTAGAGACGGGATTTCACCGTGTTAACCAGAACGGTCTCAATCTCCTGACCTCATGATCTGCCCGCCTCGGCCCCACCAAAGTGCTGGGATTACAGGTGTGAGCCACTGTGCTTGGCCACACTTACATTTATTTTATTTTATTTATTTATTTATTTATTTATTTTGAGATGGAGTCTCGCTTTGTCACCAGGCTGGAGTGCAATGGCGCGATCTCCGCTCACTGCAACCTCCGCTTCATGGGTTCAAGCAATTCTACCTCAGCCTCCTGAGTAGCTGGGATTACAGGCATGCACCACTATGCCCAGCTATTTTTTGTATTTTTAGTAGAGACAGGGTTTCACCATGTTGGTCAGTCTGGTCTTGATCTCGTGACCTTGTGATCTGCCTGCCTCAGCCTCCCAAAGTGCTGGGGTTACAGGAATGAGCCACTGTGCCTGACCACATTTTTAAAGTTCACCACTACTGCTTTGTAAAACATTCTTGTGTTTCAATGTGTGGTTAGAAGAGTGAAAATATATTTGGTTTATTGCCATTCCCTGTTAGGGAGAGTCAGTACTTACGGGCATTTCTGACTGGTTATCATATAAAAGACTTCACAGTACAGGACATGATGTGCTGAGAAAGAAGAAGTCAGGAAACCCTCTGCAAGTCAGGATCCAGGAGAAGAATTTGTAAATACTGCTTTGGTAAAGTAAACACCAAAGCACACAGGAGGCCGTATTTTACTAAACAGATATTATACTAAGATATTAACAGTTTTTGAAGTAATGCACATTCTTATTTTATAGAGATGCAGATAGATCTTTGAACATATTTGATGAATGGTTATACTCATTTAAGGTAAGTGGCACTTTTATTGAGGTTGTATTTTCATCATACACTTGTATCTGTTTCATGCTGAAGTCAAAGGCAACTTTTTTTAAATCTTCCTCATTTCATGTCACATTTAGTCATCTTAAGTCTTGTAAAAAGAATGTGCTGGAATAAGAACTGGTCTGCAGCTCTGTTTAGTTAGTGAGCTAATACAAGTAAATATACTATCCAAATAACAGAAAATGTGGGGGTTTTTTGTTTTTGTTTGTTTGTTTGTTTTTGTTTTTGTTTTTTTTTGAGACAGAGTCTCTCTGTAGCCCAGGCTGGAGTGCAGTCACGTGATCTAGGCTCACTGCAGGCTGTGCCTCCCAGGTCCCTGTTCAAGCAATTCTTCTGCCTCAGCCTCTTGAGTAACTGGGATTACAGGCATGCACTACCATGCCCGGCTAATTTTTTTTTTCTTTTTTTGTTTTTCAGTAGATAGGGTTTCACCATGTTGGCCAGGATGGTCTTGAAATCCTGACCTCGTGATCCACCCGCCTCGGCCTCCAAAAGTGCTGGGATTACAGGTGTGAGCCACCATGCCTGGCCCAGAAAATATTTCTTTTTAAAAGGTAATTGTGAGCTGTCTATAGGACCCTGCAAGTCACTACCCAATGTTCGAAGCCATTCCTCCTTCTGTTCCACACAGGTTCCACCATGCACATTACCCAGACAAGAAATGGAGGTGGAAGTTTAAGTAACAAATTCCTCCTCCATTCCATCGACTCCCAGCACCAGCCAGGAGGACCTTCAGATCGATAGTCCTCCCGGTGCCAACACACCCACACCTGTTCGCAAGGAGTCCAAGCACTGGTCCAACCTGTTGACATCTGAGAAAGGGAATGACCCAGATAAAGAAAGCCCTAGAGAGTCATGCTGACATCACTGGGAGCAGCAGAGCCATTCCAATTAAACAGGGCATGCTCTTAAAGCTAAGTGGGAAATGGCTGAAGCAATGGAAAACGAAATATGTCACCCTCTGTGACAATGGCGTGCTCACCTATTATTCAAGCTTAGGTGATTATATGAAGAATATTCTTAAAAAAGAGATTGACCTTCGGGTATCTACCATCGAAGTCCCAGGAAAGAGGCCACCCTTAGCCACACTGGCCTGTGCGCCCATTTCCAGCTCTAAAAGCAATGGCCTATCCAAGGACATGAACAGTCTATGTACCTCAGCCAATTCAGACACCGGGCTGGGTGACTCCATATGCTCCAGCCCCAATATCTCCAGCACCACCAGCCCCAAGCTCAACCCACCCCCCTCTCCTCATACCAACAAAAAGAAACACCAAAGGAAGAAAAGCACCAACAACTTGAAAGACGATGGCCTGTCCAGCACTGCTGAAGAAGAAGAAGAAAACTTTATCATTGTGTCCCTCACTGGCCAAACGTGGCACTTTGAAGCCATGACATATGAGGAGCGGGATGCCTGGGTCCAAGCCATCGAGAGCCAGATCCTGGCCAGCCTGCAGTCATGTGAGAGCAGCAAAAGCAAGTTCTGGCTGATGAGCCAGAGCGAGGCCATGGCCCTGCAGTCCATCAGAAACATGCACAGGAACTCCCACTGTGTGGACTGTGAGACCCAGAATCCTAACTGGGCCACTTTGAATTTAGGAGTCCTGGTGTGTATTGAATGCTCAGGGATCCACCATAATCTTGGCACCCACCTTTCCCGAGTTCGATCTCCGGACCTGGATGACTGGCTAGTCGAGCTCATGAAGGTTATGTCATCTGTTGGCAATGAGCTAGCCAACAGCCTCTGGGAAGAGAGTAGCCAGGGGCAGATGAAACCCTCGGTCGACTCCACAAGGGAAGAGAAGGAATGGTGGATCCATGCCAAATATGAGCAGAAGCTCTTCCTGGCCCCACTACCCTGCACGGAGCTGTCCCTGGGCCAGCACCTGCTGCAGGCCACCGCTGATGAGGACCTGCAGACAGCCATCCTGCTGCTGGCACATGGCTCCCGGGAGGAGGTGAACGAGACCTGTTGGGAGGGAGATGGCTGCACAGCGCTGCATCTGGCCTGCTGCAAAGGGAATGTGGTCCTGGCTCAGCTCCTGATCTGGTACGGGGTGGATGTCATGGCCTGAGATGCCCATGGGAACACAGCGCTAGCCTACGCCCAGCAGGCCTCCAGCCAGGAGTGCATCAAGGTACTGCTGCAGTACGGCTGCCCTGACGAGTGCATGTAGTATCTGTTTAATTTTATTTGACTGCAGTCCCCTTGGTGCAAAAACAAAATGGGAAAAATAAATAAGAATAACTCAGAAATTCAAAAGGAAATCACGAATTCACCTAATAATAGCATTTTTGAGTGCATTTCGTAAATTAAGTAAATACACAAAAGGTTGATTTTTCTGACCGTAAGAGATATTTTATGTCCTTTTGCTGAGGTGGATATGTTAATCTCAGGCCCTCCTGGGCCACATTGCTCAAGTCACACAGGCTTCTGTATTATGTATTTAGATAAGATGTGTGAAAGTATCTTTGAAAAAAAGTTCGTAAATATGCATTGATTTTTGTACACATGGCACCTCTCTTTTATTTTTTTGAAATGGAGTCTCGCTCTGTCCCACAGGCTGGAGTGTAGTGGCGCAATATGGGCTCACTGCAAGCTCCGCCTCCCAGGTTCACGCCATTCTCCTGCCTCAGCCTCTCAAGTAGCTGGGACTACAGGCACCCACCACCACACCTGGCTACTTTTTTGTATTTTTAGTAGAGACGGGGTTTCACCGTGTTAGCCAGGATGGTCTCAATCTCCTGACCTCATGATCCACAGCCTCAGCCTCCCAAAGTGCTGGGATTATAGGCATGAGCCACCATGCCCAGCTCATGGCACCTCTCTTAATTTATAAATTAATTGAACTGGATGTGAACTAATAATGTGCAATTATTGAGATAAGAGGTTTACAGATCATTATACATGGAAAATATTCCCAGCATAAGCACTTCCATTAATGTGATCTACAGCTTTTAAAAAGGAACATTTCAGAATAAGATGGTGGTACAATTTGCTTATTAAAATTGAGGAAAAAGAAAAAGACACTGGAGTATATTAGAAAGGGAAAAGAAGGAATGTGATTTCTCATGATTAAAAGCTTGATTTAGATTGCATGCAGCCTTTGCTACCCAACACCAAGCAACTCTGGCAAAACAGAGTGGTTTTCTGAATGCCAGACTGAGGTGCCTTACAAAGGCAGCTGCTGATGGTTCCAGATGTAGAGACAGGTGATGCAGGAGGGAAAGCTGGATTGGAAAAGGGAGAGTTTTGTAGATGGGCTAAGCTCAGTGTGCCTTTGAGAGAGCAGAGCCAGCAGCGTCTAGTCATCATTTGGATGTACAGGACTAGAGCATGAATCTGACGTAGAGCTGCGGAATGACGAGCAACAGCAGCTCTTTAAATACCGAGAAAGTGTGTAGAATGAAATTGGACAAGCCAAGCATGGTGGTTTCATGCCTTTAGTCCTAGCTACTTGGGAGGCTGAGGTGGGGGAATTACTTGAGCTCAGCAGTTGAGTCCAGCCTGGGCCAGATGGTGAGACCCTGTATCTTAAGAAAAGAAAAAATAAGACCAGGTACAGTATCTCATGCCTGTAATCCCAGCACTTTGGGAGGCCAAGTTGAGAGGATTGCTCAAGTGTAGGAGTTCAAGACCAGACTGGGCAAAAAAGTGAGACCCATTTCTACCAAAAAAAAAAAAATCAAGAAATTAGCTGGACATGGTGGTACATGCCTGTGGCCCCAGTTACATGGCATGGCAGGCTGAGGCAGGAAGATCACTTGAGCCCAGGAAGCGGAGGCTGCAGTGACCTGTATTTGTGCCACTGCACTCCAGCCTGGGCAACAGAGTGAGACCCTGTCTCAAAAACAGATAAAGTGGACAGAAAATAGGTTGGTAAGGACTATTGTCATTTAAAAGACAAGCCCCCAGAGGAGTGGCTACTAGAGTGAGAGGAGGAAAAGCAGAAGAGGATAAGAAAAGGCTTTCGAAAGAGTTCAAGACAGGAGAGGCTGTGGTCACAGTGCTGAATGCTGCCAAGCAGTGACTTGATTCGTGAACACTTACTGGATGCTGACTCTGTTGCTCTTCTGAGTGCTGGGGTAGAGGAGAGAACAAGTGGAACACAGTTCTTGCTTATATGAAGCAAGTTCTAGCTTATGTTCTAGGAAGTTCAAACTTAAGTATTTTTTCAGGGAGTATAAAATAGCAGGAAGAGGAAGCAGGCTGAAGGGACACAGAGTGATTGGGGCTATTTTAGGTAGAATGATAAGGAAGAGCCTCTCTAGAGAGCTGACATTTGAACAGTGACCTGACTGAAGGGATGATGGAAAACAGTGCTGACATTACAGGCAGCAGGGTGACTGCCAAGACAGACAGAAAAGCATTTGATGTGTGTTTGAGGAACAAATAGCAAGGTGACCAGCATGGTCAGAGTGAACAATGAGGGAAACCTTGAATGAGAATAAAGCAATTCTATCTTAGATGCTAATCTGCCATGTTCTGATTAATCCCACTTCCATTAAAAACTTCTACGATTTCTATTTTATCTTTTTAATTTTTTTTTTTTTTTTTTTTGAGATGGAGTTTCACTCTGTCTCCCAGGTTGGACTGCAGTGGCACAATCTCAGCTCATTGCAAACTCCACCTTCTGAGTTCAAGCGATTCTCCTGCCTCAGCTTCCCAAGTAACTGGGGTTACAGGTGCCTGCTACCACACCTGGCTAATTTTTGTATTTTTAGTAGAGACGAGGTTTTACCATTTTGGCCAGGCTGGTCTCAAACTCCTGACTTCAGGTGATCCACCCACCTCGGCCTCCCAAAGTGCTGGGATTACAGGCGTGAGCCACCATGCCTGGCTGTACACATCCCTCCTGAGGCACACATTACCCTTTCCCTATGCTGTATAAGCCCTGGGTCGGGGAGGTGGGGGGGGATAGCACATGGATCCACCATCTTGCCTTGGTCCCCTCGCTGACTTGGCTTCTGTTCATAAACGCCTATTATTTGTTTCTTTCTGAGAAACTGAATTTGTCAGCCACTTTCCTTGGTATCTCATGTTCCTTGGCCTTTGCAGGTAGGTTTATATAGACGTGCTCACCACAGAACAGGCAGTTTCTCAAAAAATTAAAAATAGAATTACCAAATGATCCAGCAATATCACTTCTGGATATATAGCCAAAATAATTGAAAGCAAGGTCGCATAGAAACATTTGTACACTGATATTCATAGCAGTGGTATTCACACTCGTCGAAACATGGATGCAGCCTAATTGTCCATAGATAAAATGTGGTATACACATGTAGTAAAATATTCTTCAGCCTTAAAATGGAAGGAAATTCTAACACATGCTACAACATGGATGAACACTGAGGACATTTTGCTAAGTGAAATAAGCCAGTTACAAAAAGAAAAATACTGTGTTCTTTCACTTAAGTGAAGCGTCTAGACTGAGTAAGCAAACTAACAGAAACAGAAAGTGGAAAGGGGGTTGCCAGAGACATGGGGAAGGGAGAAAATGGGAAGTTGCTTAGTGGATATAGAGTTTTGGTTTTGTCAGATGAAAAAGTTCTGGAGATTGGTTGCATGGCAATGTGAATATACTCTACATTACCCAACCCAAGGGCTCTCCTTGACCCCTGTTCCAACTGTACACTTAAAAGTGGTTAACGTAGTAAATTTTATACATATTTTAATACAATTCAAAATAGAATTATTATTATTATTTATCTTTTAAGATGCCTCAATCTGTTGCCCAGGCTGGAGTGCAATGGCACTATCTCGGTTCACTGCAACCTCTGCCTTCTGGGTTCAAGCGATTCTCCTGCCTCAGCCTCCCAACTACCTGGAACTTACAGGCACCCGCCACCATGCCCAGCTAATTCTTGTATGTTTAGTAGAGACGGGGTTTCACCATGTTGGCCAGGCTGGTCTCAAAACTCCTGACCTCAGGTGATCCACCTGCCTTGGCTTCCCAAAGTGCTGGGATTACAGGTGAGCCACCGTACCCAGCTCTCAAAATAGAATTTCGTTTTTTGTTTTTTTTTTAAGATGGAGTTTCACTCTTGTTGGCCAGGCTGGAGTACAATGGCATGATCTCAGCTCACGGCAACCTCCACCTCCCAGGTTCAAGTGATTCTACTTCCTCAGGCTCCCAAGTAGCTGGGATTATAGGCATGTGCCACCACACCTGGCTAATACTGTATTTTATTTTAGTAGAGATGGGATTTCTCCATGTTGGTCAGGCTGGTCTCCAACTCCCGACCTTAGGTGATCTGCTCACCTTGGCCTCCCAAAGTGCTGGGATTACAGGTGTGAGTCACCGCACCTGGGTTCTTTCTTTTTTTGTTATTTTTATTTATTTATTTTGTGTGTGTATGTGACAGAGTTTCGCTCTTGTTGCCCACGATGGAATGCAAGGGCACAATCTCGGTTCACTGCAGCCTCTGCCTCCCAGGTTCTCCTGCCTCAGCATCCCGAGTAGCTGGGATTACAGGCATGCATCACCACGCCTGGCGAATTTTGTATTTTTAGTAGGGATGGGATTTCACTATGTTAGCTAGGCTGGTCTCAAACTCCTGACCTCAGGTGATCCACCTACCTCGGCCTCTCAAAATGCCAGGATTACAGGAAGAGCCACTGCACCAGCCTGAAAAAAAATTTTAAAGTTTGAGAAAATACAAATTTTGCATAGTCTCCAAGTATTTCTCCTAAGATATTTTCCCCCTATGAGGGGGAAAGATAGTAACTTTACAAAGGAGAAACCCAGCAGAAACCTGAACCAAATGAACAAGTTCAACATCATCGGTAAGAAGAACTAGCAATGCCATAACTCTGATGGAATGCACGGGGAAGGATTCCACATCATTTTTGTGCTGTAATTGCCAAGAGTGCATGACTTCAGTCCAATCATGGAAATATATCAGACAAACCCAAATCGAGGAACATTTGACAAATACTAATCAGTACTAGTTCAAAGTGTCATGGTTATGAAAGATAAGGAAAGATTGAGGAACTGTCACTGCAGTCCTACAAAACAGCGAGAGACTGAGAAATAATTAAATGCAGTGTGATCCTGGGTGGAATTTGGGAACAGAAAAAGGACATTAGTGGAAAAAGTGGTGAAACTGCAATAAGGTCTTTAGTTTAGCTAATATGTTCATTTTAAATTAGTTAAATAACTTAAATATATTTAAACATTACTTAAATGCATTTAAATTAATAAAATTTGCTATTTTGTGAAATAATTTTAATATAGTTAAATATGAGAATGTGGATTTCCTGGTTCTGATCACTGTACTGTGGTTATCTAAGAGGTGAACATTCAGGGAGGTTGGGGGAGGAATAAATGGAAATTATACTATTGAGCTGGAAGAGAGAAACCTACCCCATCAGTCACAAAACCCTCACATTCACGGCAGTGTGTTGGAGGTTCCAATATGAATGGCATTTCCCAGATGTCAGCGCGAGGTCCCTGTGGAGGGAGTGGGGCTCCCTGGGAATCTAGTGGAGAGCATTCGGGGCTCCCTTCCTCAGGAGCCTGCCCTTCCTGCACAGAAGCATCAGCTTCACCTCTATACTACTGTCCCTCTGCCTCTCAGAACCCACTCAGCTTCAGGCAGTTTCTACTGCCAGCCTCCTTTCCTGGATACAGCCTCCAGGGACTCAGCCCTGCCTTCCCAAGTGTTCCTGCCTCTCTTGGGAAGGGATGCTCTCAGATTCTGCACCCCTGGACTTCCCCGGGCAGCACCTGCTCCTTCATTCTTCACTTCTCCAGCTCTGCTTTCTCACTCTTACGTAGCTTCCCAGCTTCCTAATTTCTCTGAAGTTGAGTTTGATGTGTATGTTGATGATAGGCTTTTTCTTCCTCCTTCTCCTCCTCCTCCTCTTCAGTCTTGTTGTTGCTCCATATAGTTTCCAGAAGGAGAAAAGGGACACTGTAAAATTGAGCTGCTGCAGCCTGGGCACAGTGGCTCATGCCTGTAATCCCAGCCCTTTAGGAGGCCGAGGTGGGCGGATCACCTGAGGTCAGGAGTTCGAGACCAGCCTGGCCAACGTGGTGAAACCTGTTCTCTACCTGAAGGTCGTTTTTATACAGATCTCTCCATGTCTTAGATTTGATTCTAAACCCAGTGCATAAGTGTTCATTTTTCTCCACAACCTCATCAGCAACTGTTATTTCTTGTTCATCTGTTATTTTTCATAATAGCCATTCTGACTGGTGTGAGATGGCATCTCATTGTGGTTTTGATTTGCATTTCTCTAATGATCAATGTTGTTGACCCTTTTCTTATATGCTTGTTGGCCACATGTATGTTGTATTAGGGTACTCTAGAGGGACAGAACTAATAGGCTATATGTATATATGAAAGGGAGGCTTTAGGATAATTGACTCACACGATCACAAGGTGAAGTCCCACGATAGGCTGTCTGCAAGCTGAGGAACAAGGAAGGCAGTGGAGAATCAGTCCGAGTCACAAAACCTCAAAAGTAGGGAAACTCACAGCTCAGCCTTCAGTCTGCAGTGGCCAAAGGCCCAAGAGACCCTGGCATAACACTGGTGTAAGTTCAAGAGTCCAAAAGCTGAAGAACTTGGAGTCTGATGTTCGAGGGCAGGAAGCATCTAGTATAGGAGAAACATGAAGGCTGGAAAACTTAGCAAGTCAAGTCCTTCCACCTTCTTCTGCTTGTTTTATTCTTGCCACGCTGGCAGCTATTTAGATGGTGCCCACCCAGATTGAGGGTGGGTCTGCCTCTCCCAGTCCACTGTCTCAGATGTTAATCTGCTTTGGCAACATTCTCACAGACACACTCAGGAAAAATACTTTGCATCCTTCCATCCAATGAAGTTGACACTGAATATTAACCATCACATATGTCTTCTTTTGAGAAGTATCTGTTCATGTCCTTTGCTTACATTTTAATGGGATTATTTTTTTCTTGTAAATTTGTGTACATTCTTTATAGATGCTAGATATTAGACCTTTGTTGGATGGATAGTTTGCAAAAATTTTCTCCTGTTCTGTTGTTGTCTGCTTATTCTGTTGATAGTTTCTTTCACCATGCAGAAATTCTTAGTTTAATTAGATCTCATTTGTCAATTTTTGCTTTTGTTGCAATTGCTTTTGGTGTCTTTGTCATAAAATCTTGGCTTGTTCCTATGTCCAGAGTGGTATTGCCTAGGTTGTCTTCCAGGGTTTTTTGTTTTTTTTTTTTTTAAGACAGAGTTTTGTTCCGTCACCCAGGCTGAAGTGCAGTGGCACAACCTGGGCTCACTGCAACCTCTGCCTCCTCGGTTCAAGTGATTCTCCTGCCCCAGCCTCCTGAGTAGCTGGGATTACAGGCACTCACCACCATGCCTGGCTAATTTTTTGTATTTTTAGTAGAGACGGGGTTTCACCATGTTGGCCAGGCTGGTCTTGAACTCCTGACCTCAGGTGATCCACCTGCCTCGGCCTCCCTAATTGCTGGGATTACAGGCATGAGTCAACGTCCCCGGCCATCTTTCAGAGTTTTTACATTTAAATCTTTAACCCACCCCTTTTTCTTTTTTTCTTTCTCCTTTTTTTTTTTTTTTTTTTTTTTTTTTTTTTGTGACAGAGTCTCACTCTGTCACCCACGCTGGAGAGTAGTGGCTCAATCTGCCACCTCTGCCTCCTAGGTTCAACTGTTTCTCCTGCCTCAGCCTCCCGAGTAGCTGAGACTATGGATGTGCACCACCATGCCTAGCCAATTTTTGTATTTTTGGTAGAGACTGGGGTTTCACCATGTTTCCCAGGCTGGTCTTGAACTCCTGACTTCAGGTGATCTGCCTGCTTGGGCCTCCCAAAGTGCTGGAATTACAGGCATGAGTCACTGTGTCAGGCCAAGTCTTTGATATATCTTGAGTTAATTTTTGTACATGGCATAAAGAAAGGGTCCAGCTTCAATCTCCTGCATATGACTAGCCAGTTATCCCAGCACTATTTATTGAATATGAGTTTTCTCCATTGCTTGTTTTGTCAGCTTTGTCAAAGATCAGATAGTTGTAGGTATGTGGCCTTATTTCTGGGCTCTCTACTCTGTTCCATTGGTGTCTGTTTAGGTACCAGTACCATACTGTTTTAGGTACTGGAGTCCTGTAGTATAGTACGAAGTAGAGTAGCATAATACCTCCAGCTTTGTTGTTTCTGTTTAGGATTGACTTGTCTATTGAAGTTCTTTTTGTTGTTCCATGGAATTTTAAGATAATTTTTTTTCTAATTCTGTGAAGAATGTCATTGGTAGTTTAATAGGAATAGCATCAAAGTTATAATTACTTTGGGCAGTATGACCATTTTAACAATATTGATTCTTCCTATCCTTGAGCATGGAATTTTTTCCATTTTTTGTGTTATGTCTGATTTATTACAGCAATGTTTTGTAGCTCTCATTGTAGAGATTTTTCACTTCCCTGGTTAACAATATTCCCAGGTATTTTATTCTTTTGTGGCAATTGTGAATGGGAGTGCATTCCTGATTTGGCTCTTGGCTTCACTGTTGTTGGTGTATAGGAATGTTAGTGATTTTTGTACATTGATTTTGTATCCTGAGCCTACTGAACATATCAGCTTAAAGAGCTTTTGGGCCAAGACTACAGGGTTTTCTAGATATAGGATGATCTACCAACAGGAATAGTTTGACTTCCTCTTGTTCGATTTTTATGTCCTTTCTTTCTTTCTCTTGCTTGATTTCTCTGGCCAAGGCTTCCAATATTTTGTTGAATAGAATTGGTGAGAGAGGGTATGCATGACCCTGCCAACTTTTGCCCATTGAGTATGATGTTGGCTGTGGGTTTGTCATACATGGCTGTAATTATTTTGAGGTATGTTCCTTAAATACCTAGTTGACTGAGAATTTTTAACGTGAATGGATGTTGAATTTTATCAAAAGTCTTTTCTGCATCTATTGAGATAATCATGTGGTTTTTGTCTTTAGTTCTCTTTATGTGACAAATCACATTTATTGATTTGTGTATGTTGAACCAACCTTGCATCCCAGGGATAAAGCCTACTTAACCGTGATGGATAAGCTTTTTGATCTGCTGCTGGATTCAGTTTGCTGAGTTTTGTTGAGAATTTTTGCATCGATATTCACCAAGGATATTTGCCTGAAGTTTCCTTTTTTTTCGTTATGTCTCTGCCTCCAGGTTTTGGTATCAGGATGATGCTGGCCTCACAGAATGAGTTATGAAGGAGAAGGAGTGCCTCCTCCTCAATTTTTTGGAATAGTTTCAGCAGGAATGGTACCAGCTCTTCTTTGTACATCAGGAATGGTACCAGCTCTTCTTTGTACATCTGGTAGAATTCAGTTGTGAATCTGTCTGGACTTGGGCTTTTTTTTTTTTTTTTTTTTTTTTGGTAGGCTATTTGTTACTGATTCAATTTCAGAGCTCGTTCATTATTGGTCTGTTCAGGGATTCAATTTTTTCCTGACTCAGTCTTGGGAGGGTGTATGTGCCCAGGAATTTATACATTTCTTCTACATTTTCTTGTGTGTGCATAGAGGTATTCATAATATTATCTGATGGTTATTTGTATTTCTTTGGAGTCAGTGGTAATATCTCCTCCATTGTTTCTGATTGTGTTTATATGGATTTTCTCTCTTATTAGTCTAGCTGGAGTCTTTCTATTTTATCGGTTTTTTCAAAAAACCAATTCCTGGATTCATTGATATTCCAAATACTTTCGTGTTTCAGTCTCCTTCAGTTTAGCTCTGATTGTGGTTATTTATTGTCTTCTGCTGGCTTTGGAGCTGGTTTTCTCTTGGTTCTTTTGTTATTTTGGTTGTGATGTTAGGTTGCTAAATTGAGATGTTTCTAACTTTTTGATGTGGGTATTTAGTGCTGTAAATTTCCATCTTAATTCTGCCATGGTTCTGTCCCAGAGACTCTGGTATATTGTATCCTTTTTCTCATTAATTTCAAAGAACTTCTTAATTTTGGCCTTCAGTTCATTATTTACCCAAAAGTCATTTAAGAGCAGGCTATTCAATTTCCGTGTAATCATGATTTTGAGTGAATTTCTTAGTCTTGATTTCTAATTTGATCGCACTATGGGCTGAGAGGTTGGTTGTTATGATTTCAGTTCTTTTGCATTTGCTGATGACTGTTTCGTGTATGATTCCGTGACTGAATTTTGAGTATGTGCCATGTGGTGATGAGAATATATATTCTGTTATTTTAGGGAAGAGAGTTCTGTAGATGTCTATCAAGTCCATTTGATCCAGTGCTGAGTTCAAGTCCTGAATATCATTGTTAATTTTCTGCCCCAGTGATCTATCTAATACTGTCAGTGAGATGTTAAAATCTCCCCCTACTATTGTGTGGGAGTCTAAGTCTCTTTGAAGGTCTCTAAGAACTTGCTTTATGAATCTGGGTGCTCCTGTTTTAGATGCATATATATTAATATTTAGAATAGTTAAGTTTTCTTTTTCAATGGAACACTTCAACGTTATGTAATGCCCTTCTTTGTGTTTTTTTGATCTTTGTTGGTTTGTAAAGTTTGTTTTGTCTGAAGTTAGGATTGTGGCCCCTGCTTTTTTTGTTGTTGTTTGTTTGATTTCCATTTGCTGGCTACATTTTCCCCATCCCTTTATTTTGATCCTATGAGTGTCACTGCATGTGACGTGAGTCTCTTGAAGAAAGCATACCAATGAGTCTTAATTCTTTATCCAGATTGCCATGGTGTGCCTTTTAATTGGGGCATTTAGCCCATTTACATTCAAGGTTAGTATTGATACGTGTGGATTTGATCTTGTCATCATGATGTTAGCTGGTTATTATGCGGTCTTCTTTGTGTAGTTGCTTTATACTATCACTGGTCTGCATACTTCAGTATGTTTTTATAGTGGCTGGTATGGTCTTTCCCTTTAACATTTAGTGCTTTCTTCAGGAGCTTTTATAAGGCAAGTCTTGTCATAACAAATTCTCCCAGCATTTGCTTGTCTGAAAAGGATCTTATTTTTCCTTCACTTATGGAGCTTAATTTAGCCGGATATGAAATTTTCGGTTGGAATTTCTTTTTATTAAGAATGTTGAAGATAGGCCGCCAATCTCTCCTGGCTTGTAGAGGTTCTACTGAAAGGTCCACTGCTAGCCTGATGGGGTTCCTTTTGTAAGTGACCTGAGCTTTCTCTCTAGCTGCCTTTAGCATTTTTATTTTTCATTTTGAGCTTGGAGAATATGAGTTTGTATCTTGGGGATGATCTTCTTGTGAAGTGTCCTACTAGGGTTCTCTGCATTTTCTGAATTTGAATGTCATTCTCTCTAGCTAGGTCAGGGAAGTTCTCATAAATGATATCCTGGAATATATTTCCCAAGTTGCTTATACTCTCTCCATCTCTTTCAGGGACACCAATGAGTCACAGATCTGGTCTCTTTACATAATCCCATATTCCTCAGAAGTTTTATTCCTTCCTTTGTATTTTCTTCATTCTTGTCTGCCTGTCTTCTTTCAGAAAGCCAGTCTTCAAACCCTGAGATACTTTCTTCTACTAGGTCTATTCTGCTATTAACCAAATTCTTGTAGTGTGTTTTTTAGCTCTATCAAGTTGGTTACATTCTTTTCTGTACTGGCTATTTTGTCTGTTGGCTCCTGCATTGTTATCATGATTCTTAGCTTCCTCAGATTGACTTTCAACATACTCCTGCATCTTGATAATCTTCATTCCTATCCATATTCTGAATTCTATTGCTGTCATTTCAGCCATCTCAGCCTGGTTCAGACCCCTTGCTGGAGAAGAGGTGCAGCTGTTTGGAGGAAAGAAGGCACTCTGGTTTTTTGAGTTGTTAGAGTTCTTGCACTGGTTGTTTTGTTTTTTTTTTTTTTTTTTTTTTTTTTTTTTTATCTTTGCAGGGTTATGTTCCTTCAATCTTTGAAGTTGCTGACCTTTGGATGGGTTTTTTTCCTTTTATCCTGTTTGATGACCTTGAGGGTTTCACTGTGATATAAGGTGGATTCAGTCAACTGGCTTCATTTCTGGAAGATTTGAGAGGGCCAGGACTCAGCTCCCAGCTCCTGGACTGCATGCTCTAACTCTGGAGGACTTGTGTCGAGCCCCAACTTTGTTCTGTCTCCTCGAGTTTAAGAATCCACTGCACTGGGTGAGCCAAGATGCTCTCAGATGGCTGGTCACTACACTCTAATCAGTGGTGTCAGCCGAAGCATTTAGTAGTACAGAGACAGTGGAATCCATCCTCGTTTGCATGTGCCAGCAGCAGTGGCAGCAGCAGCACGGCTGCAGTAGGGCGCTAGTGGGTGCTGGTGTGCCTGCCTCTGTGCCAGCATTTACCACAGTGGCAAAGGGAACACCGCTGGTAGGGTGGGGGCCCCTGCTGGTGACTGCATGTGGTTGTACCGGTAGTGGTGTTGACATGAGAGCAGGGTGGTGGAGAGCGCTCAGGGTAGGGGAGAGCCCACTGTTCTCTGTGCCTAGTTTCACTTGGGGCAGTGCTGGCAAATGTGTGGGCACTGGCAGGGACGGGGTTGGGCTGGCTGGCTCTGTGCCTGCCAAGGCTCTGACTGTTGGTGGTCAGAGAGGAGAGTGGAGCAGACTGCACTCCTGCTGCAGCAGTTGCAGGGCAGGGTGTACACATACATGCAGGCTGGCAGGACAAGATAAGCAAAACCTGCCTGTGCACACACGTGCTGGCAAAGCCATGTGGGTTGTTACTGTGGGCCTGGGGGAAGATGCAGTGTGGAAGGAGTGTGAGGCTGGTGTGTGGCCCTGGGGGAAGATGCAGTGTGGAAGGAGTGTGAGGCTGGTGTGTGGCCCTGGGGGCTGCCCCTGGGGAGCTCTTCGCATTTCAGGCATGGTCCACCAGCACTGGAGCTTTGAGACTCCATCTCAAAAAAAAAAAAAAAAAAAAGAAAAGAAAAATGATACTTTAATTGCTTTAGCAGCATCAGTGTACTGTTCTGTATAAAGTAGGCAAATACCATCTTAGATTTTTAATTCATTGTCTAAATCTTTTATTTTAACCTGAATAAATTTTGAAAAGATAACTAAGCTTTCTGGGAAGCAAATGTTTAGCTGATATTGGAAAAATACAACCTGTTGACAGACCAAGGAAAAAACAGAAAAATACTTTTTTCCGTTAAAAATTTAAAATTACAATACATATATATTTCTATCAAAATTTAAATACGAAAAGAAAGCTGAAGACTCCTTTGACTACCACATGTGACCCAGGTCTTCTCTAAGTGTATATCCTTCCAAATCGTGTTCCCTGCAGTTATATAGGTACATATCCATGAAACATACAGCTTTGTTTTATGTTAGGTATTTAATTTACAGCCTGATGGATGGAAGATTATGCATTAAAAGGGGATCTTGTTAATTTTTTTGGTAGATTTTTTTATTCTGATCTTGATTGACTGTAAACTTAGCTGCACTTTCACACCAAACAGGTCTTGGAAACAGAAATGATGCTAGTTAAAAGGGTGAATATAAAGCTGGATTTACTAAAAGATAACAGTAACATGTTATAAAAAAGTTTCAAAGGGATAAAGTCTTGAAACCTCAGCTATCCAGTTTCATATAAATTACTTACAAGTCTAGGGGATATTTGAGATGGGTCTTAAGAGAGGGAGAGGAATCCTAGGGAGGGGAAGTGAGGCATGGACAGGCAGAGGGACTGCACTATGCAAGGACATGATGGAAAGAAGTACGTGCCTGGATTTCCAATTTTCCTGAGGATAATTTTACACCAGATCTTCATTTTAAAAATCCAATCCTTTTTCTTAATAACCCCATCTGTCCCTGATACCACCATTTTTTTTCTACCAGTCTCTCAGGCTAGAAATTTTGTAGTTATCGTTGCCTCTTCTCTCCTTCATCCCGTAAATCCTGTTGGGAATACATTACTGTCCTTTCTTCAAAATGTTTTATCTGTCTTTTCTTTTTCATTCTCTGCTATTAACTATAACTTCATTCTCAGTTCCACTGTTGCCTAGCTTTCTGTGCCCTGCTAGGTTCATCATTATCCATCCAACAGACATAAAAGGAAAACTGTTTCTACTCACACACTTCTGACACCAAATGTGTGGGTTTTCCACACTAAGCAGTTCTCCAGTTCTCTGCAGATACAAACTGGGTGTCCTGCAATTCGGTTCTGAGTTGCCATCAACTGAGATCATAAGACTGCTGAGCAGTTCGTTTGAGAGGGAAGATCCTGAGTTCCGTTGGGCATATCACTTTGGAAATGTCTACTAAACATCCAAATGGATATGTCATGGAGGCAGCTGGAGTTCAGGTTAGAGGTCTGAGTCACTGATAAAAATTTGGGAGTTGCTGGCAAATGATAGCATATTGGTCAGAGTCCAATTAGGAAAGGGAAGCCACACAGTCATTTGAACAGGACAAGTGTACATAGGGAATTGTTAATTTTAACATGGAAGTGGAGTAACCAGGCACAGACTAGTAGAAAGTATAGTAGGAGTAGCCACTAGTCTAGGGCTGAGGTAGGGAACTCAGGAGAGTCCTCCCCTCTTAGTGCCCTGCCCCTGCACCTCACCAGAGGAACCCAGCCATGGCCCTCTGCATGTCAGGGAAGTCACCAGTGCTATACCACTGGAACTTACTAGAAATACTTCCTTAGGTGCTGGGGAAAGGAGCGGTGTCTCAGAAGAGTTACTCTATAACAAAACTGCCTGGAGCTGGTGGATGGAGTGGAACCTGCTGGGCACTGGCCACTGTGTCCCTGAAGAAGTCAAGCACCTGCAGGAGCCAGGCGAGGGAGCATAGGAGAACCAGTAACAAAGACGGCTTTCACCTACAAAGTCTCTCCATTGCTCTAGATAGGAGGTGGTGGTCAGAGTGGGATACTGTGAGGGTTGCAGTCCTTGGACCTGACAAGGTCTAAGGTCTGATCATGGAGGGAGGGGGAAGCTGAGGTAGGCCAGAGGACAAGAGTAGGCTTCATGAGACCAAAAGGATGTAAGAAGGATTATCTACCCGGATACTGACATCTCCAAGAAGTAAGAGGCCTAGTGTGAAGAAGTTACATCCTAAGCTCTTCAGGGATAAGGGAAGCATGCGCCACGTGGGTAGCCTCCCTAGTCTAGCACCCAGTATATAGCCTATGCAGAGTGAATACCTGGGGGCTGCTGGGGGCAAAAGCAAGGTCCCTGTGACAGGACCTGAAGCCTGGGGGTCTCGGTGACAGGAATGGGCCTAGTTTTTTGGTGTAGAATTGAGCCTTGAGTGCACTGGTGGGATCATATTGAAAAGAAACCCTCCAAGACTAGAGGAAGATGCATCCTCTGACAATGTACGCTCTGTAGGCGTCCCAAGTAGCTGGGCTAGGGGCTAGATGGGCTCCAAGGCGTTTCCTCAGATGGCAGTGGGTGGATCCCTGGGAAGACAAAGCTGTGCAGGAAGAAAATGGCAAGATGCTACATTCCCTCAGGGAAAGCCCCTTTCCCGGGAGCAGGGAAGAGGAGGCAGTTTGTCCCTGCCCTCAGAGTCTGTTGGTCCTGGAAAAGGAGGGCCTTGTTTTATTTATTTATTTTTCTTTGATACAGTGTCTTGCTCTGTCACCCAGGCTGGAGTGCAGTGGCTGGATCTCAGTTCACTGCAACCTCCGCCTCCCACGCTCAAGCGATCGTCCCGCCTCAGCCTCCAGATTAGCTGGGACCACAGGCGCCCGCCACGACGCTGGGTGTTTTTTGTTTTTGTTTTTTTTTTTGGGAGACGTAGACTCCCTATGTTGCCCAGGTTGGTCTTGAACTCCTGGGCTCAAGCAATCCTCCCGCCGTGGACTTCCAAAGCGCTGGGATTACAGGCGTGAGCCACCGTGCCCGGCTTTTCTTTCTTCCCCTCCCCCCCACCCCGCGAAACGGGGTCACCCTATGTTGCCCAGGCTGGTCTTGAACCCTTGGGCTCAAGCGATCCTCCCACCTTGGCCTCCCAAAGGGCTGGGATTACAGGCGTGAGCCACCGCTTCCGGCCAAAAGAGGGCTATCGGGCACCCCCAGAACGCGAGATCTCCCTCGGCTGTCATCTTTACAGGGGAGGAAGTGGACTCCCAATCCAGCCATAGTCCATTCGCCCCGGGTACAGTGACTGCGGGGCGGCCAGAACCAAATGTGTCTCCTTCTGGGTTTTGCATCGCATCAAGTAACCAGCGCCAGGCCACACAGCTGCTCTGGCCTTCAGCGAGGACTCGCTGGTGCACGCTGTTCCGGAGTCCCACCGCGGGAGTTGAGGCAGCGGATTCCGAGGGCTGGGTGGGGCTGAATCCGGAGGGACGCGGATCCGGTGGAACGCGCCGCGCAGACGGCACTGGCGCCTGCACTCAGCTGTTAACGAGTCTTTCTTCCCGCTCTCCCCTGAAAGTCGTCCAGGCGGCGGTCTCTCTTTTTTCTGCCTTTTTGTTTCCCTCCGGCGAGTCGGCCCGAGGGTGAATTTCCGTTTCCGGCGGTGTCCAAGCGGCCCTAAGGAGTTGTAGTTGTGAGCAGGTTCGGTGCGCGGGCTGGGGCAGGCGGCCGCGGGGTCCTTGGCTCTGGGGCACTGGGAAGATCGCGAGTCGTGCGCGTGGGAAGGTCCTCCCCCGGTCCTCCGGGTCATCTTTGCTCACGAGGAGCAGCATATTTAGCATCTGCTGGAGGTGTGCCAGGGGGTCGTTGGGAGAGTGACGGGATGAATCCCTGCAGAGAGCCCGGACTGGGAGGAAAGGTGTCGGGGAGACGTCGTTTCCTGGCAACGTGGCCCCGGCAGGCGACTTAGACCTGAGCCGCCGAATCTGTTGAGCCCAAATTGTGCTTTTCCCACCAGGAAGAAAAGGGAGAGAAACAGTACAAGTTCGGCACTAAAACATAGTAGAGAAGCAACATAACCTCTGAAATCACACAGCTATTCAGTTTCAAAGCGTTCCTAGTGCCCAGCTCTCCTAACTCCCGGCCAGTGTTCCTTGACATTATGGTGATAAAGACTTTCTGTTTCCGCTCGTGTGTGTCTGTGGGAAGCCTCTGACTCACCTCTGTGCTCGAGTAGCACCCTGTGCAGCCTTGCAGTGTAGCCCTTATTGCATGGCACGGAAGATACTAGTTTGGATTTCCTCTGCAAGTCAGATCATAACTGTATCCATTTACTGGCACAGTGGCTAGCGCATCATAGACAGACACAAACATTTATTAAACGGAATGAATACAAGACCTTAATTGAATGAAATGGCACCCTGCCCCGCTTTTTTTCAATGAAGCTGTCAGATTTTGTGCAGCCCCATATCCTAAAAAAACTCACTAATTCAGTGATTACCAATTCATTGGCCACAGATTCCCAGGTATATCAGAAATCACTGGAAGGGTCTCTATAAGTCCATGGGGTCTCCATCTAGTTCTCCATGACGTCATCTAGAACTGGTCATATCTCATACATACAGATACTGCTATTTTTCAAATGTATGTAGATGAGCTGTAATTTAGGAGTTTTACAGAGTCAACAGGTACTAAAAATAATACTGCGATCATAATGAAAGTTCATAAAAACGTTTTAAATTTTTTATTAAAATTTAAGTTTTAGTTTAAGTTAGGAAACCACTTCATTAGTCCAGTTTATATCTAGGTCTGAGCTGTCCAGTATGGTAGTCACGTGTGACTATTTAGAGTTAGAATGAAATTAATTAAAAATTCATTTTTTCAGTTTCTTTACATTTTAAGTAATCACATGTGGCTAATGGCTAAATGGCCGAAAAGTACAGATATGGAATATTTTCATCCTTGCAGAAATAGATACTGCTGATGTTGACACTTGAGATGAATAAAAAGTAACTTAACCATAAAATGTAACGTTAGCAGAGGCAATTCATCTAATTTATAGCATAACAGAAATGAAATTGGGGGATGGTTAAGCAGTTTCTACCCTTGTTCACTGAACAAGTATATATATCATCTCTTCATGAAGAAATAAATGAAATTTAATGTTTTTCCCTGGGTATTGCCTGGATTGTAAAATGCTTCTCCCACCTCCTTACCCCAACCTTCTTCCTTGTAGGTTAGGGTTACTTGTTATTGGTAAATAGCCACTATGGAGACTAAGGACCAGAAGAAACACAGAAAAAAACAGTGGGCCCAAAGCTGCAAAGAAAAAGAAGCGGCATCTGCAGGATCTCCAGCTAGGAGACGAAGAAGATGCCTGGAAGAGAAATCCCAAAGCTTTTGCAGTTCAGTCTGCTGTGCGGATGGCTCGATCCTTTCACAGCTATGTTTAGCTATAGCCTGATGGTTCTTCCATTGATTCTTTTTAAATAGTAGGAGCCTCTCACAGGTGACATTTGGAGTCACAAGCTCCAAAGGACATGGAGATGCATGCTGTGTGGCTTTTACTAAAATGTGAGAAGCTTTGCCATAGAAGCTGCCTTGCCTCCAGCATCTGCACACTGGTTGGTGTTTCTTGCCCAAGATACAAGAATTTATAGAATTTGTTTCTTCCTAAACTTTAAACTGTTTCTATGGTGATAAGTGTGCTTTTTTCCCTCTGGATATGTTTTACAAAGTTGTAATATAAAATACAAAAATTAAAATATGTAATACTAACATAGCTTTATTTAGTGAGTCCTTGTGATATTCTTAGCAGTGTACTTTAAACATTATTCAACTAAATGCTTCCAGCAGCCTCACCGGAGTAGGAATCATTCTTGCCCTCATTTTATGGACAAGAAAACTGAGGTCAAGAAAACATGTTACCTCCAATCATATAACCAGTATGTAGGAGAGCCAAATTTGACTCCAGAGCCTCTGCTCTTATCTGTTATGATGCACTGCCTCGGTATTTACCTTTTGGTTTTTAAAAAATTATTAAAATCACTCGTAAAGCAGTCAGACTTAAGGAGTGTTTAATTTTCAACTCTATACTATTGAAGTCATCTTGTTACATCTTTATTGAACAGCAATTGACTTGGATAGGGGTCAGAAGTTAATAATTGACAAGTTACTTATATTTTTATATTGTCTGTTTTACTCTCTATATACTAAAGTACTCATATCTGTAAGTATGCTAAAAAAAAAAGCCTACTTATAAGGTTGATACCTTTTACTCTATTTTGAAAGTGAGTTTCCTTTTTTTTTTTTTTTTAAATGAATAGGACTCAGGATTTGAAGATAAGAAAGCATCATATGCCAGTGATTGATTGAACTCCACTAGAGCCCCCACCAATAGTGGCAGTGGTGACGGGGCCTCCAAAGTTGGAAAGAGCACTTTGATATAATGCCTCATTGGGAATTTCTTTTTTTTTTTTTTTTTAAATTTATTTATTATTATTATACTTTAAGTTGTAGGGTACATGTGCATAACGTGCAGGTTTGTTACATATGTATACTTGTGCCTTGTTGGTGTGCTGCACCCATCAACTCGTCATTTACATCAGGTATAACTCCCAATGCAATCCCTCCCCCCTCCCCCCTCCCCATGATAGGCCCCGGTGTGTGATGTTCCCCTTCCTGAGTCCGAGTGATCTCATTGTTCAGTTCCCACCTATGAGTGAGAACATGGGAATTTCATCTGGCAGAAGTTGACTGAGATCAGAGGCCCTGTGAGGATCATGTCAGGTAGGAGATGCCGCCACAGACACAGAGTTGGCGTGGCTGTTGTCATCTGAGGGACATGCGTGTGTTTGTTTTTTTCTTGAGTGAAACATGTTAAATATTGTCATATCATGTTACCTGTCTTATACTTTTACTAAGTTAGCTATAACTTCAGAAAAGGGTAAGTTCCCAGAGATAAGGATATGATGCATATCTTATCCTGACTGCTGTATGGCTTTGCCATGCATGTTCCTTGGAAGGGCCTAGCAGGCCTGGTCACTGTGAACACATCATTTAACAGAGAGCACGTACCTCCTATGTGCCAGGTGCACATGCTTGCCCTTATGAAACCACATGCTGGTGGAAGTGCGCCTTTTCTCTTTTCCCTATGAGAATTTGTCAGCTTTGGGAGACGGTGACCTTTCCAAGTTTGAAGGAAAATTAAACAAACTTCCAGTGGTAGAATGGCAGTGCACACTCTGAAATCTCTTGTTATTGCAGTAATATAGTTGGATTGAGGCTTTTCTTTATCTTTGGAGCATCCATATTTTCTTTTCCTTTTTTTGAGACAGAGTCTTACTCTGTGGCACAGGCTGGAATGCAGTGGTGTGATTACAGCTCACTGCAGCCTCAATCTCCCAGGCTTAAGCAATCCTCCTACCTTAGCCTCCTGAGTAGTGTATGCCACCATGCCTGGCTAATTTATCCTTTTTTCCCTTTTTTTTAAATTTTTATGTTTTTGTAGAGATGGGGTTTACCCATGTGGCCTAGGCTAGTCTCAAAACTGGGCTCAAGGGATCCACCTGCCCTGGTCTCCCAAGGTGCTGGAACTACAGGCGTGAGCCACTGTGCCCAGCCCATATTTTCTTGACCATTGTCTTATTACCTTAATTTAGAAATTATTATTGTTATAAGTATTCTGTTGCATTCTGTTTGAGGATGTTTTTAGCGATAGTGGGAATACAGGAAATTTTGATAGAGGTGAAGACATTGGCCCGCAGCTGAACAGCAAGATCATGGTTATCATGGAGCCTGTCTAGTCAGAATTTTCCCTGTTTGAGCACTTTTATTCATCTGGGTAGACTTTTGATATTATCTAAATTTAGAACACAGGAAGAAAAACAGGATGGAATTTATTTTATTTTACCAGTTTTTGCCTATAAAAATGAACTTCGGGTACACTCCTGTAAACGTATATGGTGTTTTACTGGATGCAATTAAAAAATGAAAATTAAGAGTTGATGGTTAGAGTTTTTTCAGAGTCTTTTTAAAGCAGAATTTTCATCTTTTCACTTATAGGTAAAAAGCGCAGACTCACCATTATTGAATGTGGGTGTGATATTAACATGATGATTGATCTGGCTAAAGCAGCAGATCTGGTAAGTCAGCAGGGGCAGCCTGGGGTGCTGATGGAGACTTACAGCGTTGTGATAGGTTATTTACCCTGTGATAAAGGGAAGAGAGTTTATGATTATTAAAGGAAACATGGTCATCATCAGGGATACAGTAAATTTAACTGAATTGATGATGACAATAATAATAGTGATAAATGTTGTTATATTAATAATACAAATGGAATGTGCACAATGAAATGTATTCCAAAATCTAAAAGCAAATGACAGGATGGAGAAAACCTTTAATGAACACAGCTAATAAGAACTCATTAACATGCATACATATATATGTACAAATATATCATAGTAAGTACCGTTTCTTCTTGGACCCTTCCTGGCACTCTGCTAACTGCTTTCTACAAATTTAGCTTACGTAAACCCTTGATACACCCTTGAGGCGAGTAGGTATTATCTGTAGTTTATATAAGATGAAATAGAGCCTCCCAGCAGTTAAGTAACTTGTGTGAAGATGGGACCCTTGTTCCTGATGGTTCTAGAACCTTCATCCTTAATGATATTGCTAAAGTAAGTACATGAATTGCCTGAAGAAGAGGTCAGAGTTTATCAATAGAAAATTAAAATAGTACTCAATGTGTGGAAAATGTACAGGCTCTTGCATTTATGGAAATGATAATGTTCACTATTTCTGATATTCTATTAACTATCTTTTAAATTAGCAAAAATAAAATACAAATTAGCAGAAAAAAAAAAAAAGAAAAGGCCAGACGCAGTGGCTCACACCTGTAATCCCAGCACTTTGGGAGACCGAAGTGGGCAGATCACCTGAGGTCGGGAATTCGAGACCAACCTGACCAACATGCAGAAACCCCATCTCTACTAAAAATACAAAATTAGTTGGGTGAGGTGGCGCATGCCTGTAATCCCAGTTACTTAGGAGGCTGAGGCAGGAGAATTGCTTCAACCCGGGAGGTGGAGGTTGTGGTGAGCCGAGATCACGCCATCGCACTCCCGCCTGGGCAACAAGAGTGAAATTCTGTCTCAAAAAAAAAAAAAAAAAAAGCAAAAAAATAAGCCATATTGATTAGGAAGTGCAGGGTGACAGATACCTGGTTTTTTTCATTTTTATTTAGTTTTATCTAGAGCTACATATTTTATACTTTGGCCCAGGAAGACTCCTAAAATATAAAGGAAAAAGTAATACAGATTTTAAACTTGTGCTGTTGTAATGTCAGAAACATTCAAATTTTGAACATGTAATGCTACTATTAGTAAAAATAAGTGTAATTAATGTAAACTTGTATAAAGATTACTACATCTTTTATACTTGAAAAGATTGAAATAGTTCATAGAAGTCATTTGTTTCTCTTTTATTTAAAATGTAGCACGTTTTTAATTTTAAAGACGTGTATTAAGAGATGCCTTTACTTTTTTTATTTTTAGTTATTATGGATGCGTAATAGTTACACATATTTATGGGATACGTGTAGTATTTTGATAGAAGCATACAATGTGTGATGATCAAATCAGGGTAGTACAGATATCTGTCACTTCAAACATTTATCATTTCTTTGTGTTAGGAACATTTTAATTTCATTCTTTTAGTTATTCTGAATTATATAATAAATTATAGTCACCCTATTATGCTGTTGGACACGAGAATTTATTCTAACTGTATTTTTGTACCTGTTAACCCTGTTAACTTTTCCCTCTTTGTCCCTCCCTCCCTGCTCCCCTTCCCAGCCTCTTAACCATCACTGAGAGAGATGCCTATGTGAATCTTTTTAAGATTTTCAAAAGGAGCACACACATTTGGTAACGCACTCTAACTAATGCAGGGTATACACAATGCGCGTTTTCTCTTTCCTTGCTGTAACCGCTGGTCTCTCAGGGCCCTGCAGAGCAGTATCCTTCCAGATACATATAAACACATATGCCACCCTTTAAAAACACAAATGGTAGCTTATTTTACACACTCTTCTATGCTTTGATTTTTTTCGTGTAATATATCTTGGAGGTATATAATCAGTAAGTACTGTAGCTCTGCCTCCTTCTTTTTAATATAATATTCCATTCTATGGATGCACCATAATTTATTTAGCCTAGCTTATGTTGATTGCTCTGCTCTGGGTTGTCAAAGCCTCCTGACTACGGCAAAGGCACACACAGTACGTGGATTTGGGTGTGTACGTGCGTGTGTGGATTAGGGGAGTAACACTGGCTTAGATGACAAAGATTGGTGGCTGAGGGACTGTTTGGTCCCTGTTCTTCCTGACCCTACAGCCAGCTGCTTACCCCTTAGCACTCTGGCATCAGATGTGGTGTGAGGATTTTCCACCTGTTCTTCGAGCTGGTCCAGTGTTGCTGGAGAGCTCTGCTTGCTGCCTCGGTCTGCAGTGGCAGTTGTGCTTTCCTGCAAGCCCAACTTCATATATTCTGTGGTTTGGGGTTTTGAATGTTTCCTAGTTTAATCAAAGGTGGGCATTTCTGTTTTCCATTTTCTGTTATTTTCAGTTATCCATGGAAAGATAAGAACAGAACTGTCTTTAATATTAAAACTAGAAGTTTCCAGGAATCAATTCTGAAATTATTTTGCATCTTTGAAGGTCTTCAATTTTAAAAATTGGTCTTATCTGCTTATATTTTCTTATATACTACCATTCATCGTAATCTTACTGTTTTTTGACTTAATTCTAAACTGGTAGCTATTTAAAAAATTTTCTGAGCTATTGAGTTATACAAATTAACATGCAAGATAGAGGTTTCCACTGCATACTTCCCAGCAAAAAACAGATTTTATGTGTGTGTGTGTGTGTGTGTGTGTGTGTGAGATTGAAAGAAGAGGTTGGCTTTCTGTACCTATTTAATATATTTCATTGATTATCACTTTCTTCCCATTCTTTGGATGTCAGAGACCTGTTATTTGGCTTAAAAGTACATTACAGAAAACTTCATTTCTTTAAATTAGGATTTCATAGGTAAGGACCAGGTTAGACCCAGCCTTTTCTGCATTACTTCTCATGCATTAGAATTCTTAAAATGAAAGTTTATATCCTAGTGGACATTGTCTTACGGTTGCCTTTTAGAGCAAGTCAGAGGGTGGTGGTTTCTCTGGGTGATGTCTGTGTAGTCATTTGATGTAGTCTGCAGTGGGACTTTTCTGTCGAGGGCCAGATAGTAAATATTTTCGGCTTTGTGGATTATATCTTTTGCAACTACTTAGCTCTGCAATTGTAGTGCCCAGGCAGCCATAGACAATATGTAAATGAATTAACGTGGCTGTGTTCCAATAAAACTTTAGTTACAAACACAGGTGATGGGTGGATTTGGCATGTGGGCCAGTTGCCAACCCCTAGTGTAGGTGGTCTGTTTTGGTAGTTTCTTTGAAAAATGATGTGTTCTGTTTGTAGGTACTGATGCTTATAGATGCCAGCTTTGGGTCTGAAATGGAAACCTTTGAGTTTCTAAACATCTGTCAAGTACATGGCTTTCCTAAAATTATGGGAGTTCTCACCCACCTCAACTCCTTCAAGCATAATAAGAAACTGAAGAAGCCAAAGAAGCGATTAAAACACAGGTTCTGGACAGAAGTTTACCCAGTAGGAAGAGAAATAATTTTTAGATGCTAATGTTATAATCCATTTAAAATAGACTGAAGAGGCCGGGCACAGTGGCTCATGCCTGTAATCCCAGCACTTTGGGAGGCAGACTCGGGCGGATCACTTGAGGCCAGGCATTTCAAGCTCAGGGCAATATGGCCAAACCCCGTGTCTACTAAAAATGCAAAAATTAGTCAGGTGTGATGATGCACGCCTGTAATTCCAGCTACTCGGGAGGTTGAGACGTGAGAATTGCTTGAAGCTGGGAGGCAGAGGGTGCAGTGAGCTGAGATTGTACCACTGCACTCCAGCCTGGGTGACAGAGTGAGACTCTGTCTCAAACAAACAAACAGAAAGACTGAAGAGACGTTACTAAACGTCTCTAGGATTTGCCTCCTGAATTCCCTTTGTGTTTGTGTTCCCAGTCTCTGGAAGGTTTCCCTCAAGAGAGTGCTTATTCTGTGCCTCTTGGTGTATCTCATTTGTCTTTGTACCTGCTGCAACAGGCAGTGTCTGGGTGTTTGGGGGTGGGGACTTAATAGAGTACATCAGAAGTTTCTGCCAGTTACAGGACCAGGCACTGCCCCTTCCTTTCCATACTGCTCTGGTCCATCGGCCATAGAACAGTTTCTGTGCTCAGAGGCCTCACCTCCCTCTCCTCACCATACTTAGATGGATGCCCCTGCTCGGCTGCAGAGCATTCTGCCTCTGTGGGGTTCTAATAAGTCCTGAAAGAAGCCAGCAAGGCTCTGGAAGCCTCAGGACAGTGGATTTGCTGGAAGTCTCCCTTCTTAGGATTGCTTCTTGTTAGAGCTTTTATTTTGTTGCAGTATTGACAAGAATTTAATTGAAATTAATTTTTAATTTTCCTTTAATGTTTAGGGTGCCAGCTGTTCTCCCTTTCTGGAATGGTGCATGGAGAATATCAAAACCAAGAAATCCACAATCTGGGCCATTTTATTACAGTTATGAAGTTTAGGCCTCTCACATGGCAAACTTCTCACCCTTATATCCTGGCAGACAGGTAAAAAGTGATTGTAAATTTTTTCTTCCTGGGCCATATATTTCAAAGCTAAAAAGGCTAGAAAAAGAATAGTGATAGGATTTATTTTGTGCCTGTTTGAATAGTGGGGGTAGAAGTGTAGTTGATGGGAAATGTCTACTTATATCATTGCTCAAAGATGCTGTGCCTTTGGGAGTAAATTAATTATGAGATGTTTAGGACAATGGGAGGACTTGGAAGCATTTAAGGCTACAGGATGTGGCCCCATCCTACGTTCATCCTCAGTTTTCAGTGATGCTGCCTTCATGCCTGGGTGCTTGAGTCCTCGTGTGTGCCTTCAGTTTCCTTCCTTTGTGCTCTTCTTTGTGCTGTGATTTTTCTCAGCCTGGGATATCCTTTCTCCACCTGCCAGAATCCAAGCCACAGCAAAAATCCCAGAGCACAGGCTCACCCTCTTCCAGAAAGGGATTTTCTGAATATGTTCTTCACTCTTCCCTGACCCCAGATGGACGTCATCTCCCTGTCTGGTGTCTTATGGAATGAATGTCACTTTCAGCCTAGAGACAGTTGTGTGTCTGCCCCTTGTCCTCTGCTGGATGGTGAATGGTGCTTCCTTGTTTCTGCATTTTCTAGTTTTCTGAATGACATGCTTAGTGGACAAGAGTGTGATGAGTCATTGACACATGAAAGGAGGTATAGGAACTTTTGGCATTCATTTCTGCTGTATGATTGAGTTTATTTTTCTAGGATGGAAGATTTGACAAACCCAGAGGTATCTGAACAAACATCAAATGTGACCAGCAGGTGTCACTTTATGCTTATGTAAGAGGAGCACACTTGAAAAATAAAAGCCAAATTCACATGCCAGATATTCTCTTTTGTAGAACATACTAGAATTACATATAGGATTCTTGGGATGGCTTCATTTCTCAGAAAAACTGAAAAATGACCAAACAAGGGAAGATGGCCTTGCTGGAGGTTTTAAAAGTAAGCCAGCTGTGTGTAGGCCTGCAAAGGTGTTACCGAATCCCCTCTTCTCTGACCTTTTGTGTTGTAGCTAGAGAGCCACTGTTCCAGGGTGGCATGATGCCCTTCTTTAGGTCATGGATTAAGCCCTTGGACTGTGGATCATTGTTAACCACCCAGTCAACAGTACATACTGATTTCCTGTCAGCTGAAGCTGGCTTTTTGGGTCCTGTCTTCCAGGGGTAGAAGATTTTGCCATGAGTGATGTCAGTTTCCTCCCAGACCCTTGTGCTCTTCCTGAACAACGAAAGAAGCGCTGTTTAAATGAGAAGGAGCAGCTGGTTTATGTGCCTCTTTCTGGAGTTGGGCGTGTGCTGTATGACAAAGACGCTGTCTGTGTTGACCTTGGTGGCAGCCACAGTTTTCAGGCATCGGTGAGATGGGGGTCATTGCTCTGAACTCTCATTATTCTTTCCGAGTCTATTTTTTAATTAAAAAAAAGTAATGTACTCAGCTTTTATCTATTGAAGATTTTTCTCTTGTACTTATAATAAAGGCCCAAATGCATATTGTAAATATGTAGAATAAAAATAATACCTTTTTTTTTAATTGTACCAAGCAGAAGAGTCCTGTCCTCCATGCCTCCTTGATCCGTGGCCCCAGTGCAGGCCCTGCTGCCAGTGTGGCACCTGCACGGCTTATCTCCGTTTCTACAAAACCAGTGTGCTCACCAGCTCTCATTGGTCTTTTTCTTTTTCTCATTCACAATGGTCTCCTCATTCTTTATTTTAAAGCAGATTTCCAATGTTTATTTCTTAGTTCTCAAGTGGAATTTTATTGGGTTAAAATCAGGGCTATTTGAAAATGTTAGAAAAGCTAGCATTGTTGTAGCACTGGAACTGAGATTTTTCTAGCTAGGTGTTTAGGTTATCAGGTTATATACTCACTGACCTCTGAAAAGTTTAATGGATATGGGGATCCATTTAAAGCTTTGTTGTAAGGATTTTCTTCTCTGGTTTTTGAGGCATTAAGAAAGGTTCTCAGGAAATATGTCTAAGATAATTTTGAAAACTGAGTGAAACCAATGTCTCTCCAGGATCTTTGTGCTTTCCTCACGTGCCCTTTCTTGGTGGTGTTGACGAGGTGGAGCCCACCCATCTCTACCCACTCCACCATTGATGCCAAGATGGCTTCAAGTCAGGTGATGCTGTTTTCTGATTCCAAGCCACCTGGGTCGGAGGTTATACATAATCAAGGGGAAGTCTGCTTTTTTTCTATTTTTAATAAAAAGATATGTTACAGAAGATCATATCACCTGTAATTCTGCCATCGTAACACATTTTGGTGGGATTCATTCTATGTTGCTTTGTTTTTCTTTGAGTGTGCATGTGTCTCTGTGGGCTCTTCACTTAGCTGACATTATGAGGGAGTCTTTTCTAGAAATAAAATACAGGATACATTTTTCAACAGACCCCAAATACTCCTCAAATACCACGCCATCTTCCGTAGGTTGCTTTCTTGTTTTTTAAGAGACCTGAGGCCACTCGACTTTCTTTTGGAGGCCAAAACACTACAGCAGAGTCAGGGAGTTTGTGGCTGTCCAGAAGCCACATGCCTTGTCTCTGAAAGTTTTATTTAGATTATGTTGTATTATCTCCCATGGGTAGGTTTCCAGTGATGTGTGGCTTATATGAATTACTTTTCAGCCTGGGTTCGGAATTTATATACCTTTATACATAGTGGATGTTTACAAAACATTGGTTTTGTTGTATTGATTTATGACTCCCAGTAAAATTTATCTGAAAATTTGAGATAATCTAGTATGTAATTTGTTACAATATGCATAAACTACCTATCACAGTGCCTGACATAATGAGTGTTATTAGCTATTTTCATTTTTGCATATCCTTCTAGTCATCCTTTTTCTACAAGAATACTCTCTTCTAATACAGTTACAGGTAAAATACATAATTTTTTTTTTAATTATTATTATACTTTAAGTTCTAGGGTACATGTGCATAACGTGCAGGTTTGTTACATATGTATACTTGTGCCATGTTGGTGTGCTGCACCCATCAACTCGTCAGCACCCATCAACTCGTCATTTGCATCAGGTATAACTCCCAATGCAATCCTTCCCCCCTCCCCCCTGCCCCCCTCCCCATGATAGGCCCCGGTGTGTGATGTTCCCCTTCCCAAGTTCAAGTGATCTCATTGTTCAGTTCCCACCTATGAGTGAGAACATGCAGTGTTTGGTTTTCTGTTCTTGTGATAGTTTGCTAAGAATGATGGTTTCCAGCTGCATCCATGTCCCTACAAAGGACACAAACTCATCCTTTTTTACGGCTGCATAGTATTCCATGGTGTATATGTGCCACATTTTCTTAATCCAGTCTGTCACTGATGGACATTTGGGTTGATTCCAAGTCTTTGCTATTGTGAATAGTGCCGCAATAAACATACGTGTGCATGTGTCTTTATAGCAGCATGATTTATAATCCTTTGGGTATATACCTAGTAATGGGATGGCTGGGTCATATGGTACATCTAGTTCTAGATCCTTGAGGAATCGCCATACTGTTTTCCATAATGATTGAACTAGTTTACAATCCCACCAACAGTGTAAAAGTGTTTCTATTTCTCCACATCCTCTCCAGCACCTGTTGTTTCCTGACTTTTTAATGATCGCCATTCTAACTGGTGTGAGATGGTATCTCGTGGTTTTGATTTGCATTTCTCTGATGGCCAGTGATGATGAGCATTTTTTCATGTGTCTGTTGGCTGTATGAATGTCTTCTTTTGAGAAATGTCTGTTCATATCCTTTGCCCACTTTTTGATGGGGTTGTTTGTTTTTTTCTTGTAAATTTGTTTGAGTTCTTTGTAGGTTCTGGATATTAGCCCTTTGTCAGATGAGTAGATTGCAAAAATTTTCTCCCATTCTGTAGGTTGCCTGTTCACTCTCATGGTAGTTTCTTTTGCTGTGCAGAAGCTCTTTAGTTTAATTAGATCCCATTTGTCAATTTTGGCTTTTGCTGCCATTGCTTTTGGTGTTTTAGACATGAAGTCTTTACCCATGCCTATGTCCTGAATGGTACTACCTAGGTTTTCCTCTAGCGTTTTTATGGTTTTAGGTCTAACATTTAAGTCTCTAATCCATCTTGAATTAATTTTCGTATAAGGAGTAAGGAAAGGATCCAGTTTCAGCTTTCTACTTATGGCTAACCAATTTTCCCAGCACCATTTATTAAATAGGGAATCCTTTCCCCATTTCTTGTTTCTCTCATGTTTGTCAAAGATGAGATGGCTGTAGATGTGTGGTATTATTTCTGAGGACTCTGTTCTGTTCCATTGGTCTATATCTCTGTTTTGGTACCAGTACCATGCTGTTTTGGTTACTGTAGCCTTGTAGTATAGTTTGAAGTCAGGTAGCGTGATGCCTCCAGCTTTGTTCTTTTGACTTAGGATTGTCTTGGAGATGAGGGCTCTTTTTTGGTTCCATAAGAACTTTAAAGCACTTTTTTCTAATTCTGTGAAGAAAGTAATTGGTAGCTTGATGGGGATGGCATTGAATCTATAAATAACCTTGGGCAGTATGGCCATTTTCATGATATTGATTCTTCCTATCCATGAGCATGGTATGTTCTTCCATTTGTTTGTGTCCTCTTTTATTTCACTGAACAGTGGTTTATAGTTCTCCTTGAAGAGGTCCTTTACATCCCTTGTAAGTTGGATTCCTAGGTATTTTATTCTCTTTGAAGCAATTGTGAATGGAAGTTCATTCATGATTTGGCTCTCTGTTTGTCTATTACTGGTGTATAAGAATGCTTGTGATTTTTGCACATTAATTTTGTATCCTGAGACTTTGCTGAAGTTGCTTATCAGCTTAAGGAGATTTTGGGCTGAGACAATGGGGTTTTCTAAATATACAATCATGTCATCTGCAAACAGGGACAATTTGACTTCTTCTTTTCCTAACTGAATACCCTTGATTTCTTTCTCTTGCCTGATTGCCCTAGCCAGAACTTCCAACACTGTGTTGAATAGGAGTGATGAGAGAGGTCATCCCTGTCTTGTGCCAGTTTTCAAAGGGAATTTTTCCAGTTTTTGCCCATTCAGTATGATATTAGCTGTGGGTTTGTCATAAATAGCTCTTATTATTTTGAGGTACGTTCCATCAATACTGAATTTATTGAGCGTTTTTAGCGTGAAGGGCTGTTGAATTTTGTCAAAAGCCTTTTCTGCATCTATTGAGATAATCATGTGGTTCTTGTCTTTGGTTCTGTTTATATGCTGGATTATGTTTATTGATTTGCGAATGTTGAACCAGCCTTGCATCCCAGGGATGAAGCCCACTTGATCATGGTGGATAAGCTTTTTGATGTGCTGCTGAATCCGGTTTGCCAGTATTTTATTGAGGATTTTTGCATCGATGTTCATCAGGGATATTGGTCTAAAATTCTCTTTTTTTGTTGTATTTCTGCCAGGCTTTGGTATCAGGATGATGTTGGCCTCAAAAAATGAGTTAGGGAGGATTCCCTCTTTTTCTGTTGATTGGAATAGTTTCAGAAGGAATGGTACCAGCTCCTCCTTGTACCTCTGGTAGAACTCAGCTGTGAATCCATCTGGTCCTGGACTTTTTTTGCTTGGTAGGCTATTAATTATTGCCTCAATTTCAGAGCCTGCTATTGGTCTATTCAAGGATTCAACTTCTTCCTGGTTTAGTCTTGGAAGAGTGTAAGTGTCCAGGAAATTATCCATTTCTTCTAGATTTTCTAGTTTATTTGCGTAGAGGTGTTTATAGTATTCTCTGATGGTAGTTTGTATTTCTGTGGGGTCGGTGGTGATATCCCCTTTATCATTTTTTATTGCGTCTATTTGATTCTTCTCTCTTTTCTTCTTTGTTAGTCTTGCTAGCGGTCTGTCAATTTTGTTGATCTTTTCAAAAAACCAACTCCTGGATTCATTGATTTTTTGGAGGGTTTTTTGTGTCTCTATCTCCTTCAGTTCTGCTCTGATCTTAGTTATTTCTTGCCTTCTGCTAGCTTTCGAATGTGTTTGCTCTTGCTTCTCTAGTTCTTTTAATTGTGATGTTAGAGTGTCAATTTTAGATCTTTCCTGCTTTCTCTTGTGGGCATTTAGTGCTATAAATTTCCCTCTACACACTGCTTTAAATGTGTCCCAGAGATTCTGGTATGTTGTATCTTTGTTCTCATTGGTTTCAAAGAACATCTTTATTTCTGCCTTCATTTCGTTATGTACCCAGTAGTCATTCAGGAGCAGGTTGTTCAGTTTCCATGTAGTTGAGCAGTTTTGATTGAGTTTCTTAGTCCTGAGTTCTAGTTTGATTGCACTGTGGTCTGAGAGACAGTTTATTATAATTTCTGTTATTTTACATTTGCTGAGGAGTGCTTTACTTCCAACTATGTGGTCAATTTTGGAATAAGTGCGATGTGGTGCTGAGAAGAATGTATCTTCTGTTGATTTGGGGTGGAGAGTTCTATAGATGTCTATTAGGTCTGCTTGCTGCAGAGATGAGTTCAATTCCTGGATATCCTTGTTAACTTTCTGTCTCGTTGATCTGTCTAATGTTGACAGTGGAGTGTTGAAGTCTCCTATTATTATTGTATGGGAGTCTAAGTCTCTTTGTAAGTCTCTAAGGACTTGCTTTATGAATCTGGGTGCTCCTGCATTGGGTGCATATATATTTAGGATAGTTAGCTCTTCCTGTTGAATTGATCCCTTTACCATTATGTAATGGCCTTCTTTGTCTCTTTTGATCTTTGATGGTTTAAAGTCTGTTTTATCAGAGACTAGTATTGCAACCCCTGCTTTTTTTTGTTCTCCATTTGCTTGGTAAATCTTCCTCCATCCCTTTATTTTGAGCCTATGTATGTCTCTGCATGTGAGATGGGTCTCCTGAATACAGCAGACTGATGGGTCTTGACTCTTTATCCAGTTTGCCAGTCTGTTTCTTTTAATTGGAGCATTTAGTCCATTTACATTTAAGGTTAATAAAGTTATGTGTGAACTTGATCCTGCCATTATGATATTAACTGGTTATTTTGCTCCTTAGTTGATGCAGTTTCTTCCTAGCCTCGATGGTCTTTACATTTTGGCATGTTTTTGCAATGGCTGGTACCCGTTGTTCCTTTCCATGTTTAGTGCTTCCTTCAGGGTCTCTTGTAAGGCAGGCCTAGTGGTGACAAAATCTCTAAGCATTTGCTTATCTGTAAAGGATTTTATTTCTCCTTCACTTATGAAACTTAGTTTGGCTGGATATGAAATTCTGGGTTTAAAATTCTTTTCTTTAAGAATGTTGAATATTGGCCCCCACTCTCTTTTGGCTTGTAGAGTTTCTGCCGAGAGATCTGCTGTTAGTCTGATGGGCTTCCCTTTGTGGGTAACCCGACCTTTCTCTCTGGCTGCCCTTAAGATTTTTTCCTTCATTTTAACTTTGGTGAATCTGGCAATTATGTGTCTTGGAGTTGCTCTTCTCGAGGAGTATCTTTGTGGCGTTCTCTGTATTTCCTGGATTTGAATGTTGGCCTGCCCTACTAGGTTGGGGAAGTTCTCCTGGATGATATCCTGAAGAGTGTTTTCCAACTTGGTTCCATTTTCCCCCTCACTGTCAGGCACCCCAATCAGACGTAGATTTGGTCTTTTTACATAATCCCATACTTCTTGCAAGCTTTGTTCATTTCTTTTTCTTCTTTTTTCTTTAGGTTTCTCTTCTCACTTCATTTCATTCATTTGATCCTCAATCACTGATACTCTTTCTTCCAGTTGATCGAGTCGATTACTGAAGCTTGTGCATTTGTCACGTATTTCTCGTGTCATGGTTTTCATCTCTTTCATTTCGTTTATGACCTTCTCTGCATTAATTACTCTAGCCATCAATTCTTCTACTTTTTTTTCAAGATTTTTAGTTTCTTTGTGCTGGGTACGTAATTCCTCCTTTAGCTCTGAGAAGTTTGATGGACTGAAGCCTTCTTCTCTCATCTCGTCAAAGTCATTCTCCGTCCAGCTTTGATCCGTTGCTGGCGATGAGCTGCGCTCCTTTGCCGGGGAAGATGCGCTCTTATTTTTTGAATTTCCAGCTTTTCTGCCCTGCTTTTTCCCCATCTTTGTGGTTTTATCTGCCTCTGGTCTTTGATGATGGTGACATACTGATGGGGTTTTGGTGTAGGTGTCCTTCCTGTTTGATAGTTTTCCTTCCAACAGTCAGGACCCTCAGCTGTAGGTCTGCTGGAGATTGCTTGAGGTCCACTCCAGACCCTGTTTGCCTGGGTATCAGTAGCAGAGGCTGCAGAAGATAGAATACTGCTGAACAGCAAGTGTACCTGTCTGATTCTTGCTTTGGAAGCTTCCTCTCAGGGGTGTACTCCACCCTGTGAGGTGTGGGGTGTCAGACTGCCCCTAGTGGGGGATGTCTCCCAGTTAGGCTACTCAGGGGTCAGGGACCCACTTGAGCAGGCAGTCTGTCCCTTCTCAGATCTCAACCTCCGTGTTGGGAGATCCACTGCTCTCTTCAAAGCTGTCAGACAGAGTCGTTTGCGTCTGCAGAGGTTTCTGCTGCTTTTGTTGTTGTGTAGCTGTGCCCTGTCCCCAGAGGTGGAGTCTACAGAGACAGGCAGGTTTCCTTGAGCTGCTGTGAGCTCCACCCAGTTCAAGCTTCCCAGCGGCTTTGTTTACCTACTTAAGCCTCAGCAATGGCGGACGCCCCTCCCCCAGCCTCGCTGCTGCCTTGCCGCAATATCGCAGACTGCTGTGCTAGCAATGAGGGAGGCTCCGTGGGCGTGGGACCCTCCCGGCCAGGTGTGGGATATAATCTGCTGGAGTGCCCGTTTCCTTAAAGCGCAGTATTGGGGTGGGAGTTACCCAATTTTCCAGGTGTTGTGTGTCTCAGTTCCCCTGGCTAGGAAAAGGGATTCCCTTCCCCCTTGCGCTTCCCAGGTGAGGCAATGCCTCGCCCTGCTTCAGCTCTTGCTGGTTGGGCTGCAGCAGCTGACCAGCACCGATTGTCCGGCACTCCCTAGTGAGATGAACCCAGTACCTCAGTTGAAAATGCAGAAATCACTGGTCTTCTGTGTCGCTCGCGCTGGGAGTTGGAGACTGGAGCTGTTCCTATTCGGCCATCTTGCTCTGCGAGCTAAAATACATAATTTTATTTCTATATTCTGAGCATTTTTTTTTCTATGCAGTCTTTATGTATCGTCATCATTTTGTTGTTACTGGTGTTTTTTTGTAATTGTGCTTTTTTTGCTTTTGTTTTTGTTTTGAGATATTTTCTTTAACTTGTGAAGTAGAGCATGGCATACAATGTTGTATTCTCACTATTTCAAAGAATTACCTTCTTACTGTACAAGTTATATTCAGCATATAAAGTCTATCCAGCTTTGTTGTTGATACAGTGTGATTATTACATGTTGATGAGGTATGAATTGGAGATGGAATCCAAAATTAATGTACTTATTGTTAAGCTAATTTTAGAGTTGGTGGTGAATATTTTACTTCTGCAAAATGAAAACAGCATTTCATCAGAAGTTGTTTTATGGTCTTTCAGACATTTTGTTTTATATCTTTGGTGCTTTTTGCCCATGAAGTACCTCTTTTGTGTGTTTGTGTTTGTGTGTATGTGTATTGGTCTGCCTCTAAATTTCACAGCGCTCATTGTCAGGAATCAACAGGATCAGGCCTAGGCAGAGAGCTGAGCAGTACTCTAGTAGTTCTCTGTGTCCTGGTTGCCACATTATCTCTGTTGTTTATTTATAGATTGGAGAACTCTCTGACCTGTAACAAAGGTTGGATAGGTCAGAGACAATTGGAAGAGGAATCCTCTACTCTATTGTCACCTGTGCCCCACACCAAAATACACTCTGAAATACATATTTAAATATTAAATTTGTATGGTGAATGTATTCTTTTTTAATGTTAAAAAATTAAATGATTGGTCAGCCCACTTAATATTTACAATGCAGGACTTACTTTGCATATTATCTGTCTTGTATTTTTGCTTTATTTAAGCTAAACTGGCCTCCAAAGCTGGAAGGTGAATTAACAGTTGAAAATAATGACATGTATACAAGGTGTGTTTGGAGGATTGCAGATGCAGGGGCACTGTACTGCTGAGGGAGTGTTGGAAGCTCACTGCAGAAGACGATAAAAGCAGACTGATGTGTATTACTTGCTGAAATGTAAGCTGGAGGCACAGGTGAAGATTGCCAAACCTAATGAGCAGTTTGGCAGATAAGACAGGCTGTCAGGCCGTGGCAGTTCAGCAGTGGGCGTGCTGCCTGTGAACCAAGTCATTTGTTCCAGAGGCCTACACTTAAATACCACAAATAAAATTTTCCTTGTCACTGATATTTGGTATCACAATGAAATAGATGTTATCTTTCAGGTTTCCGGTTGAATTATCAGCCATTAACATCTGGTGATTTGGGTTGTAAAATTATTTTCAGTTTTGCCTATTCACATTTCATCCACAAAGCAGAGACAAAATATATTTTCCCACATAAGAATGTAAGCAGTATAAGACTTTAAAACACACTAATGAAATGTACATGATTACATGCTTCAGTGAACTAAAACTTTCATCTGTGATCTTTATTTTGCAACACTCTGAAGTAACATTACAGTCCTTTCAGTGTGCTATGTTATTTATATCCCTTACTTTACCCTGGGAATCCTTTATTGCCATTGAGCATATGAAAATTGAGACATGTGCATAGCTTCTCCCCATTGAGCCCATCAGTGGGGAGGAGCTATGTACCGGGGACATTTGGCAAAGATTTTCATGAGTCTGTTGGTTGTAACAGCTCCTTAAGGAAACTTCACAGTTTACCTTCCCTATTTTTTTTTTTACCATTTGTAAACTAAGGCTCAGTGATGTAAAACATAATACATTCTGTGCTGTGGCATAACTGTAGCTTAGGTTTTCATATTCAAGACAACAGAGGTATAGCTGAAAATGTATGAACGCTTATTACGCCTCAAGATCCCTTTGTTGGTTTAGTTGTGACAACTTCCAAACAGCTGACTTGGGGCATCAGTATTTCTAAGTTGCCTTTAAACTGAATAAACATCTGGTGTTTATATTTAATTGCTTCAATGTGGAACACTGCAATTTAAAAAATTACATATATGTAATATAATATTTTACACTAAATAATAGTGACTGGCAGTCCATTGGCCAAAGAAGTATTATTTTTTAGATATTCCGCTCTGTGTCATCAGCTGTAGACACTGACCTGGTATTTATCTGGAAAGGCTTGCTGTCAGGGGTTCACAGTGCTGCCTGTGGGTTATCTCCAGACCCTTTACAGATAGCACTTTAGGACAGGGTGAGTCACAGGTTGTACTAGAAGTTGCCTTTGAAATTAGACCTAAACTATGTGGAACGGGAACCTTTATACACAAAGCTCTCCACCATCCAAATCCTGCTGAACTCTTAGGGAAGAACAGTTTTCCAGATTCATTCTTTCCACATACAAGATTTCCCCACTGCCGAATTACTCTCACCTTTTTTTTTTTTTTTTTCTTGACTGTTATGTTTTACTTGACTTTGGAGTCTTACCTTGTGCTCTCACCTTTGCATGAGAATGTACCTTATTTCACCAATTATACTATCTGTTTATCAAAAGCAGAAATAGTTACTTACACCTGAAAATTTGTACCGAGAATGTAGCTGTGAATAAATTAAGAAAGTATACTTAAAGTAAGAAATCAAAGGAAGTATATTTAAATCAAAGCAAGAAATCCCATTTCCAAATGGCAATCATGCATGTGTTACATAGAGAGAATCAGTGCATCAAAGTGTTTTAGTAGCCCAGATTAGTTTGTACCCTGATCAATAAACAAGAGTTTTTTTTTCATTTTCATCTTGCAATTCCACCGGGCATTTGGGTTCTTTTTCTATTCAGATATGTCAGATAGAGACATGCGTGTTGTAAATTATTTTGGCAGAATGAAAGCCTGGCAGATTAAATGCTTGCTTCTCTTCTTGCTGTACTTGATATCAATCTCTTGTTTGCTTCTTGATAATATATTTGGTTATTTTTGTTTTCATTGCTTTTTAAAATTTTGTTATTTTATTTTTTATGATACTTTAAGTTCTAGGGTACATGTGCACAATGTGCAGGTTTGTTAAATATGTATACATGTGCATGTCGCTGTGCTGCGCCCATTAACTCATCATTTACATTAGGTATATCTCCTAATGCTATCCCTCCCTCCACCTACCCTACGACAGGCCCTGGTGTGTGATGTTCCCCTTCCTATGTCCAAGTGTTCTCATTGTTCAGTTCCCACCTATGAGTGAGAACATGCAGTGTTTGGTTTTCTGTTCTTGCAATAGTTTGCTGAGAATGATGGTTTCCAGCTGCATCCATGTCCCTACAAAGGACATGAACTCATCCTTTTTTATGGCTGCATAGTATTCCATGGTGTATATGTGCTACATTTTCTTAATCCAGTCTGTCACTGATAGACATTTGGGTTGGTTGTAAGTCTTTGCTGTTGTGAATAGTACCACAATAAACATATGTGTGCATGTGTCTTTATAGCAGCATGATTTATAATCCTTTGGGTATATACCCAGTAATGGGATGGCTGGGTCAAATGGTATTTCTAGTTCTAGATACTTGAGGAATCGCCACACTGTCTTCCACAATGGTTGAACTAGTTTACAGTCCCACCAACAGTGTAAAAGTGTTCCTGTTTCTCCGCATCCTGTCCAGCACCTGTTGTTTCCTGACTTTAATGATGGCCATTCTAACTGGTGTGAGATGATATCTCATTGTGGTTTTGATTTGCATTTCTCTGATGGCAAGTGATGATGAGCATTTTATCATGTGTCTGTTGGCTGCATAAATGTCTTCTTTTGAGAAGTGTCTGTTCATATCCTTCGCCCACTTTTTCATGGGGTTGTTTTTTTCTTGTAAATTTGTTTGAGTTCTTTGTAGGTTCTGGATATTAGCCCTTTGTCAGATGAGTAGATTGCAAAAATTTTCTCCCATTCTGTAGGTTGCCTGTTCACTCTGATGGTAGTTTCTTTTGCTGTGCAGAAGCTCTTTAGTTTAATTAGATCCCATTTGTCAATTCTGACTTTTGTTGCCATTGCTTTTGGTGTTTTAGACATGAAGTCGTTGCCCATGCCTATGTCCTGAATGGTATTGCCTTGGTTTTCTTCTATAGTTTTTATGGTTTTAGGTCTAACATTTAAGTCTCTAATCCATCTTGAATTAATTTTTGTATAAGGTGTAAGGAAGGGATCCAGTTTCAGCTTTCTGCATATGGCTAGCCAGTTTTCCCAGCACCATTTATTAAATAGGGAATCCTTTCCCCATTTCTTGTTTTTGTCAGGTTTATCAAAGATCAGATGGCTGTAGATGTGTGGTGGTTATTATTTCTGAGGGCTGTGTTCTGTTGCATTGGTCTATATGTCTGTTTTGGTACCAGAACCATGCTGTTTTGGTTACTGTAGCCTTGTAGTATAGTTTAAAGTCAGGTAGCTTGATGCCTCCAGCTTTGTTCTTTTGGCTTAGGATTGACTTGGCAATGTGGGCTCTTTTTTGGTTCCAGATGAACTTTAAAGTAGTTTTTTCCAATTCTGTGAAGAAAGTAATTGGTAGCTTGATGGGGATGGCATTGAATCTATAAATTACCTTGGGCAGTATGGCCATTTTCATGATATTGATTCTTCCTATCCATGAGCATAGAATGTTCTTCCGTTTGTTTGTGTCCTCTTTTATTTCACTGAGCAGTGGTTTGTAGTTCTCCTTGAAGAGATCCTTCACATCCCTTGTAAGTTGGATTCCTAGGTATTTTATTCTATCTGAAGCAATTGTGAATGGGAGTTCACTCATGATTTGGCTCTCTGTTTATCTGTTATTGGTGTATAAGAATGCTTATGATTTTTGCACATTGATTTTGTATCCTGAGACTTTGCTGAAGTTGCTTATCAGCTTAAGGAGATTTGGGACTGAGATGATGGGGTTTTCTAAATATACAATCATTTCGTCTGCAAACAGGGACAACTTGACTTCCTCTTTTCCTAATTGAATACCTTTATTTCTTTCTTCTGCCTGATTGCCCTGGCCAGAACTTCCAACACTCTTGAATAGGAGTGGAGAGAGAAGGCATCCCTGTCTTGTGCCAGTTTTCAAAGGGAATGCTTCTAGTTTTTGCCCATTCAGTATGATATTGGCTGTGGGTTTGTGATGAATAGCTCTTATTATTTTGAGATATGTTCCATCAATACCAAATTTATTGAGAGTTTTTAACATGAAGGGTTGTTGAATTTTGTCAAAGGCCTTTTCTGCATCTATTGAGATAATCAAGTGATTTTTGTCTTTGGTTCTGTTTATATGCTGGATTACGTTTACTGATTTGTGTATGTTGAACTAGCGTTGCATCCCAGGGATGAAACCCAGTTGATCATGGTGGATAAGCTTTTTGATGTGCTGCTGGATTCAGTTTGCCAGTATTTTATTGAGGATTTTTGCATCGATGTTCATCAGGGATATTGGTCTAAAATTCTCTTTTTTTGTTGTTGTGTCTCTGCCAGGCTTTGGTATCAGGATGATGTTGACCTCATAAAATGAGTTAGGGAGGATTCCCTCTTTTTCTGTTGATTGGAATAGTTTCAGAAGGAATGGTACCAGCTCCTCCTTGTACCTCTGGTAGAATTCGGCTTTGAATCCGTCTGGTCCTGAACTTTTTCTGGTTGGTAGGCTATTAATTATTGCCTGAATTTCAGAGCCTGTTATTGGTCTATTCAGGGATTCAGCTTCTTCCTGCTTTAGTCTTGGGAGAGTGTATGTGTCCAGGAATTTATCCATTTCTTCCAGGTTTTCTACTTTATTTGTGTAGAGGTGTTTATAGTATTCTCTGATGGTAGTTTGTATTTCTGTGGGGTCGGTGGTGATATCCCCTTTATCATTTTTTATTGCGTCTATTTGATTCTTCTCTCTTTTCTTCTTTATTAGTCTTGCTAGCGGTCTGTCAATTTTGTTGATCTTTTCAAAAAACCAACTCCTGGATTCATTGATTTTTTTGAAGAGTTTTTTTGTGTGTGTGTGTGTGTTTCTATCTCCTTCAGTTCTGCTCTGATCTTAGTTATTTCTTGCCTCCTGCTAGCTTTTGAAAGTGTTTGCTCTTGCTTCTCTAGTTCTTTTAATTGTGATGTTAGGGTGTCAATTTTAGATCTTTCCTGCTTTCTCTTATGGGCAATTAGTGCTATAAATTTCCCTCTACACACTGCTTTAAATGTATCCCAGAGATTCTGGTATGTTGTATCTTTGTTCTCATTGGTTTCAAAGAACATCTTTATTTCTGCCTTCATTTTGTTATGTACCCAGTAGTCATTCAGGAGCAGGTTGTTCAGTTTCCATGTAGTTGAGTGGTTTTGAGTGAGTTTCTTAATCCTGAGTTCTAATTTGATTGCACTGTGGTCTGAGAGACAGTTTATTATAATTTCTGTTATTTTACATTTGCTGAGGAGTGCTTTACTTCTAACTGTGTGGTCAATTTTGGAATAAGTGCGATGTGGTGCTGAGAAGAACGTATCTTCTGTTGATTTGTGGTGGAGAGTTCTATAGATGTCTGTTAGGTCTGCTTGGTGCAGAGCTGAGTTCAATTCCTGGATATCCTTTTTAACTTTCTGTCTCGTTGATCTGTCTAATGTTGACAGTGGGGTGTTAAAGTCTCCCATTATTATTGTATGGGAGTCTAAGTCTCTTTGTAACTCTTTAAGGACTTGTTTTGTGAATCTAGGTGCTCCTGTATTGGGTGCATATATATTTAGGATAGTTAGCTCTTCTTATTGAATTGATCCCTTTGCCATTATGTAATGGCCTTCTTTGTCTCTTTTGATCTTTGATGGTTTAAAGTCTGTTTTATCAGAGACTAGGATTGCAAGCCCTGCCTTTTTTTGTTTTCCATTTGCTTGGTAGATCTTCCTCTATCCCTTTATTTTGAGTGTATATGTGTCTCTTCACATGAGGTGGGTCTCCTGAATACAGCACACTGACGGGTCTTGACTCTATCCAGTTTGCCAGTCTGTTTCTTTTAATTGGAGCATTTAGCACATTTACATTTAAGGTTAATATTGTTATGTGTGAATTTGATCCTGTTATTATGATGTTAGCTCATTATTTTGCTCGTTACTTGATGCAGTTTCTTCCTAGCACCGATGGACTTTACATTTTGGCATGTTTTTGCAGTGGCTCATACCAGTTGTTCCTTTCCATGTTTAGTGCTTCCTTCAGGAGCTCTTGTAGGGCAGGCCTGGTGGTGACAAAATCTCTCAGCATTTGCTTGTCTGTAAAGGATTTTATTTATCCTTCACTTATGAAATTTAATTTGGCTGGATATGAAATTCTGGATTGAAAATTATTTTCTTTAAGAATGTTGAATATTGGCCCCTACTCTCTTCTGGCTTGTAGAGTTTCTGCCGAGAGATCCGCTATTAGTCTGATGGGCCTCTCTTTTAATTCTGATGTTAGGATGTCAATTTTAGATCTTTCCTGCTTTTCTTATGGGCATTATAGTGCTATAAATTTCCCTCTACACACTGCGTTAGCCTGAGATAGGAGGATCGCTTGAACCCAGGAGTTTGAGGCTGCAGTGAGCTATGATCCTAACACTGCTCTCCAGCCTGGGTGACACACCAAGACAGACACCATCTCTTCAAAAAAGGAAACTAGGGGCATCAGTGTGTGCACGCAGCATGGCTTGTGAATGCGGAAGTGTATGTGTGCATAGTTGTGCTCAAGAATGTGTTGATGAAATGATTATACCTTCTCAGAATGAAGGTAATTATTTATTTATTTATTTATTTATTTATTTATTTATTTATTTTGAGGTGGAGTCTCACTCTGTCACCAGGCTGGAGTACAGTGGCAGTATCTTGGCTCACTGCAACCTCTGCCTCCTGGGTCAAGCGATTCTTGTGCCTCAGCCTTCCGAATAGCTGGAACTACAGGCACACACCACCACTCCTGGCTAATTTTTTGTATTTTAGTAGAGATGGGGTTTCACCATGTTGGCCAGGATGGTCTTAATCCTCTGATGTGATCTGCCCGCCTCGGCATCCCAAAGTGCTGGGATTACAGGTGTGAGCCACCATGCCTGGCCTGAAGGTCATTTTCATAAAGATCTCTCCATGTCTTAGATTTGATTCTTCCTTTAAATATTTTTCTCGTTGACATTTGAAAGCACCTGACCATACCGTAAAAGAATTATGACATCATCATGGCCGGGCGTGGTGGCTCAAGCCTGTAATCCCAGCACTTTGGGAGGCCGAGGTGGGTGGATCACGAGATCAGGAGATCGAGACTATCCTGGCTAACATGGTGAAACCCCGTCTCTACTAAAAATACAAAAAAACTAGCCGGGCGTGGTGGCGGGCGCCTGTAGTCTCAGCTACTTGGGAGGCTGAGGCGGGAAAATGGCGTGAACCCGGGAGGCGGAGCTTGCAGTGAGCCGAGATCACGCCACTGCACTCCAGCCTGGGAGACCCAGCGAGACTCCGTCTCAAAAAAAAAAAAAAAAAAAAAAAAAAAAAAAAAAAAGAATTATGACATCATCTACTATTTCTGTCTCTTGTCTCATAAATCTAAACCATCAACCTGCTTATTTTTGTATACTGTCACACTGTGTATTCCCTGCATTGAATGCCTTTCTATTGATATTCTCTGTAAAAATTGTGGGAAGTTTTTTGCACCCTAAATTTTCTGTTATGGGGATTAAATATCCACTATCCAATTTTTTTCCAAGTCTTACAGCAGCAGTGGTAAATACAGCCCTCACAGCAGCCTGTTGTTTGTTCTGCAGTTGTGTTTCCATCACATTTCGCAAAGCATCTTTTTCTTCATGATCATACCCAACTAGTAAGTTTTTTAAAAAATTATGTAATATGTGTGTATACAAATACTTATGTGTATGTGTGTACATATACAGCTGATATATAGTGAGATTATTTATGCATGAATTATAGAATTAGCTTGAATTTTTTTTTATTTTTTTTTTGAGACGGAGTCTCGCTCTGTCCCCCAGGCTGGAGTGCAGTGGCCTGATCTCAGCTCACTGCAAGCTCCGCCTCCCGGGTTTACGCCATTCTCCTCCCTTAGCCTCCGGAGTAGCTGGGACTACAGGCGCCCACCACCTCGCCCGGCTAGTTTTTTGCATTTTTTTAGTAGAGACGGGGTTTCACCGTGTTAGCCAGGATGGTCTCGATCTCCTGACCTCGTGATCCGCCTGTCTCGGCCTCCCAAAGTGCTGGGATTACAGGCTTGAGCCACCGCGCCCAGCCTAGAATTAGCTTGAAATTTTAAGAAAATAAATTGTTTTCTAAAGATAAATCTCATGTTTAAGAAGAGAAATTACAATTGAATCATTTAGGAATGCCTCAGACTAAACATAATATGGAAAAAGCCATAACCAAAAGTCATTTTAGAGTACTGCTAGGTTACTCAACCTATCATCACATTTAATTAAAATGTCAGTTTGAACCATGGCCAGTCTATTTTGGTTAATACGTTATTTAAATAAGCTTGTGAAGCCTTCATTTTAAATATAGAATTTGTGTTAATGAACTGGAAAATAACATGCTATTGCTTGGAAGATGTGTTAAAGCCTAAAGATTTATGACTTTGTAAAAGAAGAAAACCAGCTGGTGATCAGTTGGCATTAGTACATGAGGATGTACTCATATTTGGTAATAGCCTTTTTTTTTTTCTAACTAGAGTAAGGGAGTTGGGAACAAGAGGTAGAAACAAGGACACAGATGTATAAAAAATCATAGCACAAAACTGCACTGAGTTCTGAGTATGGGTCTGTGATCCATGCTTCAGTTTGAGAGGTTCATGTGTCCCTTAAGAGAACAGACAGGAAAGCCAGGAGGACAGGAGTATGTTTGGACCTGTGCCTGTGCTTCCACCACAGAAGTCAGCAGCTCTACCTTTCTCTTTTTTCCTTATCTAATAATTGTCTCCTCTTCGAATTTGGGAAATGAGTTTAATCAAAGATTTGTTGTGTTTTTTGTTTGTTTTTGAAATGTGGCCTCAGTGTGTTGCCCAGGCTGGTCTTACACTCCTGGGCTCAAGTGATCCTCCCTCTCAGCGTCCTGAGTAGCTGGGACTACAGGCGTGCACCACCACACCCAGCTAAGTTAATGCTAATGTATAGTTTATTTGCCTCAGTTTTGAAGGGCAGGATGTATGTAGTTCTGTGTGTGTAGTGGGGAGTGTTTGTGTGTGTGTGTGTGTGTAGTCCATTGCTACTACAACAAACCACCATGTCAGGGCATAAAACAAATTTATTACACTCCTGTATGTCAGAGTCTGATGTGGATGTCCCTGGGCTGAAATCTAGGTGGTGGAAAGGCTACCTTCATCTCTAGAGGCTCTAGGGGATCTTTTTTCTCGCCTTTTCCACATTCTGGAGTCTGCCTGCATTTTTTGGCTTTGTGCTCTTCTCCACTCTTACCATTAGCAACCTTGCATCTCATGGACCCTTCTTCTATGGCCACATGTCTCTGTGGCTCTTTCCTTCCCCCTTCTCTTCCACTGTTAAGGACTCATGTGCTTACTTAGTCTTGAATGGAGACGCCATCATCATCCATATGAACCCACTGTCCTAATCCATACAGGCTGCTACAAGGAAATGCACTAGACCGGGCAGCTTATAAACAACAGAACTTTGTTTCTCACAGTCCTGGAGGCTGAGAAGTGCAAGATCGAGGTGCCGGCAGTTTTGGTGTCTGGAGAAGGTCTGCTTTCTCATGGAGACCTCCTTCTTGCTGTGTCTTCACATGATGAGAGGAACAAACAAGTTCCCTTGTGCCTTTAATAAGGGTGCTAATCCCAGTCATGAGGGCAGAGTCTCCCGTAAGGCTTAACCTCCTAATACCATCACCTTGAGGGTTAGGATTTTAACACATGAACATTGATGGAACACAACGTTCCTTCCATAGCACCAGGGTAGTCTCCTTATGTCAAGGTCTTTACCTTAATCACATGTATGATGTACCGTTTCATGTAAGGTTCTAGGAATCTGTGGACATCTTTGGGGGGCATTATTTTGCTGACCACATTATACATATATTTTAATATTCTAGACTAGTATGAAAACAATGCCACTTCCATTGCTTTATATCTGTGTGTGTGTGTGTATGTATATATATGTATATATATACATATTGTCTAATACTATAATTTTTTAAAAGTGGTGGACAAAAATATACCCTTTTTTTTAAAAAAAGTTTTTTTACTATTTTACTTCATACTGCCAACTTCTTTTTCCTGAAACTGCTTCAATCTTGGAATTCTTTTTTGCTATTAGTTTAATTTTATTGAAATATTCATGAATGAGCATAGACTTGTATATGGATTTGAAAGTCACAGTAATGTTCTCATGAATTCATCTGTGAATAACATTTTATAGACAAAATGTCTGCACTAGGATCAGGACAAGAGGAAGAGGTATAATTCCCTTGTTCTAAGGTACCGCCGTTCATTGTTATTATTTTAAAATACAAGTGTTGACTGATGTTAAAACACAAAAAGGGGCCAGGAGTGGTGGCTCTCGCCTGTAATCCCAACACTTTGGGAGGCCAAAGTGGGTGGATCACCTGAGGTCAGCAGTTTGAGACCAGCCTGGCCAAGATGGTGAAACCCCATCTCTACTAAAAATCCAAAAATTAGCTGGGCATGTGTTAACGCACCTGTAATTTCAGCTACCTGGGAGGCTGAGTCAGGAGAATCGCTGGAACCTGGGAGGCGGAGGCTGCAGTGAGCCGAGATCACACCAATGCACTCCAGCCTGGGTGACAGAAAGAATGAGACTCTGTTCTTCCCCCACCCCCCCTCCAAACACACACACACACACACACACACACACACACACACACACAAAGGGATAATTGGCCAGGCACAGTGGCTCACGCCTGTAATCCCAACACTTTGGGAGGCTGAGGCGGACAGATCACCTGAGGCCGGGAGTTCGAGACCAGTCTGTCCAACATGGAGAAACCCCGTCTCTACTAAAAATACAAAAGTTAGCAGGGCATGTTCGCCCATGCCGATAATCCCAGCTACTCGGGAGGCTGAGACAGGAGACTCACCTGAACCTGGGAGATGGAGGTTACTGTGAGCCGAGATTACACCATTGTACTCCAGCCTGGGCAACAAGAGGGAAACTCTGTCTCAAAGGAAAAAAAAAAAGAGGCAGATTTATAACTGGGCAGTAGAATTGAAAATCATTTTAACAAATATCAAAAATACCTGAGGAACTTGTATAAATAGGAAAAAAAAAAAAAGAGAGAAAAACATCAAGAAGCCCCCAGAAAAGCAGATTTATAAAGGGGCAATGGATTTGAATAGACATTTAGCCAATAAGACATCCAGCTGGTGAAAAGGCATATGGAAAGGTGCTCAACATCACTGATTATCAGGAAAATGAAAGTCAAAACTGCCACAAGTGGCTTAGACCATAGCGGCGTGCATGAACGTTTTCAGGCCTTCAGTTGTTGGGAGTGGCTGAGGAGAGTGGGGAGCTTTTGTCTGTAGTTGCAAGAGTGGAGTCTCAACAAGAACCAGTGTATTGTGGACATGTGTGGGCCCTGGAGTGTGCGTGGCTGGATGCCTTGTCTACCTGTGCCTTACAGAGTGACACCGTTGTGCTGTGGTCGATCAGAGGGGCAGGTGGCTTTCACAGGGAGTAGAAGTGGCGGGGGTTGGTTTGTTTGCCTGTGGATGATAGCAAAAGTGTGTTGGCTTCCCAAGAACTTTTTCCAGTGGCCTATTTTACTGCAGTTCTAGACCCAGACTGCGGTCCCAAGGCATTTCGGCAGCCCACAGCTTCTTAGTAAGTGCATGTTCAGTTGGATCCCCCAGCTCAGCCTGGGTCATCCCCACCGTCTGCCTCCTGGGCCATAGCTCGGCTCTGCACTGAGCCATCATCCTGTGGTGAGCAAGACCCCATTCTTGGGCTTCAGTGTCTTTTCCTGCAGCATGCAATCAAGGTGGTGGCTGGAAGGGGCCAAGGAGCCACATCTCACAGTGCCTGCTGTCTGAACAAGGACCAGAGGCTTGTGGAACACAGGGCTGTCAGCTTTCTCCTACTCGATGACTCTTCAGCTGCCCCCACATGGCTTTCTAGCTCACAGCAGATCTAGCCTTCTCTGAGCAGTGAAGATGGGATGTTTTATGGTCATTTTCCCAGGTGTGCAGAGCCCAAGTGGAGTTCTTCAGCCCACCCTAGTCCACCCCCTCACTAACCCCCCTGGAGGGAGATCCTGTTAGTCACTATGGGGTGAGTGTCTGTGTGTGTGTGTGTTCATCACTTGTTGCTTGGGGATGGGAAGAGACAACAAAAGCCTACAGAATCTCTTGTTCTCAGTTCATCTCCCATCCTAGTCCAATCATGGTCTAACATCCTTAGCTACTAATGGCAGAGGAGACTCTGCACATTTGTGTTCATGTGGCCTTGGATGTTGGCAGATTCAGATTGGTGCCCCAGGCATCTGTGCCTGTAACTGCAGTTTCAGCAGGCTCAGGACCAGGCTAAAGGGCCTCCAAGCTTCCTCCAGTTTCCTGGTGCATGCATGTGCAATATACTCCCCTGGCCTGGGGCTTTCCTGCCTCTTCTTACCAGTTGGGTCAGAACTAGCTTATTAACCAGGGTTTTCTGAGCTTTAATAGAACTGTCTCCGACCAATTGGAGACATGATAGTTATAGATTTTTAAAGATATATTATTATTTTAGACTAGTTTTGAGTATACAGCAAAATGGGGTGCAGAGTCCAGATATCTCATATGCCCTCAATTCCTGTACACTCTCAGGTCACTCCACGAACAACCTCCTACAGCAGAGATACTTTGAAACATTAGAAAAGATATTTGAGCATCCAGAAATTTATAAACTAGGCAGCCCCAGACTGCAGGCAGCTCAGAGGTCCTACAGAGAGGCTTAGGGACAGTTGGGGGAGAATTTTATATGGTGAATGTGGAAGAAAAAGAAAATACTTGATTGAGTGAAATAGAGCAGCGGCCTCATTTGCAACATTACAGTGGAAAGTCTCTAGTTAGATGTTAGTTGGTGGTTTCTGATTGGTTAAGCTTAAGTTTCCTTTTTTTTTATTTACACTGAGTCAAGTTTTGGTTTGTTTAAGGAGGAACTGAGTGTACTGCAGCCATCTCAGCCTCATGGCCACCTGTTTATTTGATTATTTTTAACAGAGAAGATCCTTTTAGAACTGTCTGTTGCCCTGGCTGGAGTGCAGTGGTGTGATCACGGCTCACTGCGGCCATAACCTTCCAGGCTCAGGTGATCCTCCCACCTCAGTGCTCCCCACCCTGAGTAGCTGGGACTACAGGCACGTGCCACCACACCACTATGCTAGGCTAATTGTATTTGTTTGAGAGATGCAGTTTCCCTAAGTTGCTTCGGCTTCTTTTGAACTCTTAGACTCAAATAATCTGCCTTCATTGGTTTCCCCAAGTGCTGGAATTACAGGCCATCTAAATCTTTTATCTCAGATTTGCCTTGTGACAAAATGAAGGGTACTTTTTCTGACATGATGAGCAGAGAAAGGGGAGGTGGGCGCATCCTGTGCATATTCTTTTCTCAGGTGATGGGAATATGGTCGGCTCTTGCCTAATGGGATATATTTTCTCCTTGAATGATTTTGCAAGATATCAGATGAGAGAAGTTGAATAAACGTTAGAAGAACATAGAAAAGATAGGTTATACATGTTGGGTTTCTGAAGAAATGATGTCATTGGGGAAACAAAACTTTTATTGATTTCTGGAAACATTTAGCGCTAATTTTTTATGTAAGTAAATTGAATGTATGATGATATCTCTGACCACTTTTTGATATTTTTTTTCTGGTTCAGCTGAGTGGTGTCATTGAGGAAACACAAAGTGGGACTCATCCAGGGACGAGATTTTGCCAGAGAAAGGAGCAGCAAGTCAGGGAGCTTAAGGTAATTATGAGAAAGTGACTATCTAAAATTGCTTAGGTAGAAGGAAACAGATTGGATTTTTTTGTGTTTGGTATGTGGGGTAAAAGTGGTGTGGGTGTGTACACGAGATGTGTTGTTTATTCTCTTTTATTTATTTATTTATTTTTTTGAGAGAGAGTGTCGCTCTGTCATCCAGGCTGAAGTGCTGTGGCACTATCTTGGCTCACTGCAACCTCTGCCTCCTGGGTTCAAGCGATTCTCCTGCCTCAGCCTTCCAAGTAGCTGGGATTACAGGTGCCTGCCACCACGCTGGGCTAATTTTTCTGTGTGTGTGTGTGTGTGTGTTTTTTTTAGTAGAGATGAGGTTTTGCTATGTAGGTGAAGCTAGTCTTGAACTCCTGACCTCAAATGATCTGCCCGCCTCGGCCCCCAAAAGTACTGGGATTACAGGCGTGAGCCACAACGCCCGGCCTGTTTATTCTCTTAAGAGAGAAAATGAGGGGATTAATGGACTGTGGTTCTGGACAAGGTGAAAAACTCTTAAAGTGGAAGAACTGGGACAAGTGCTCTGACAGGATAGGATGGTGCAGTCAGTCCCTTCACCCAGAAATCAGTGGACTGTTAGCAGTTCAGACTCAAACCTAGTGAAAAACTGGTGGTGGAAAGGAAGTCTCTCGCGGCAACTGGCGCCATAATCAAGACAGAATGTTTTCAGAATAAATGGAGTTACCTGCTTTCAGCCCCAGGTGGTAGCTATTGTCTGCCCTGATGATATGTGATAATAATTTGTGATCTTGTTGTCTTAAAATGCGGTCACTCGTCTCCAGTAGAATTAAGTGCACAGTGAAGTTGTCCCCCCATCCCCAAAGAGATAAACATATATGAATGAACTCAAGTGATAACAACTACTGCTGCCTGGGATCATGAGAGACCTGAAATGAACTGACAGGAAGTGAAAGGTGGCTGAGATAATGAGAATAGACCCATCTGCAGAGAATCATAAAACCAGCAAAGACAAGGTCTTGTGTAAGTTGCCTTCAGAAGCTTTGTCCATAAGAACTCTAAGGACTTCTCCAGATCTGTTGGCTGTTGCTGTCATCTCTGCCCAAAAGGAGCCTCTGACCAGCATCCAAAGGGCTTCCGGACCCACTGGACTCTTCTGGAGGTACACTGGTCTCCCGAGCCATGGCTGTGGCTTTTTACTCCCCTTATCACTGCCTGTGTGTAGAATGATAATTGTATAATTGATAGTGTGAAGACCTTGATAAATGGTAAATCTGAGCATCTGTATTTGGCTGACGTGTCATTGTGAAACCTCACAGCTTCAGTCAGTGTCCGCACAGCTAGGGAGCTTTTGTGCCTAATGTACATGTCACTGGGCATAGTCTACAGGCACCTAATAACTCAGGTAACCTTAACAGTCACTAATGAGTGTATCTCCAAGGAACAGTCCAACAACACATGACTGGCCTGACTCAAGGTAACTATATGTCCCATCCAGGGTCATAGTGAGTGGGCATCTGCCAACCAGGGGTCATTCCCCCTGCCTGCCATTGAGCAGTTCAGAAGTGACTGGTGTAAGCAGACATGAGCGTGCTTGCTCAATTCACTATTTGCCTCTTTCGAGGGGATCATACCCAGGATCTAGGTCATTGTGCCTTATTGGAGTCCTACGCATTTCACTTGCAAATTATATTTGAAAATTAAATGACCATGTTGCAAGTCATTTCCAAAACATTTTTAAAAATTGCATTCCAGAACCCATATTAACATCCAGTGACCTGTAGAAAGCAGTAGAGAAATGTATTAGGCAAAAAGTTCTGGCAAAGACCAGTCTGATACTGGCCTGATTATCCAACCTCAGGAATTGGCCACATCAACTCGAAGAGCGAAGAAAAATAAAAAGTACCAGATTTATTACTCAAGACATTAGGAACTGTCCATTTAGATAGACGATTTTAGCTAACAAAATATTACAACGTCATCCTGAAGAATATGTCCCTCTTCCAGAGAACCCAGGAGGTTATCATGACCCCTGGAAAGCCAGACCAGCAGTAACAGTGCAAGTGGCATAGGTGCATGAGTGCAGAAATACAATCTCTACTGAAAGTAAGTTTCATACTAGGCAAGAATTACAGGATAGACATAGAACTTTTGCTCACAAAGTCAAATCAGATGTACAAATTTAATATGGCTTAGGAGTTAATGGTGGTTAAATTCATCATGCTTACGGGAAGTGAAGTAGGACAAATGACGAATTGCAAATAACTCCAGGATTAATGATGAATTAATTGCTAGAGCAGAAAATATCCAAGACCTTCCTGACTTATGATGGGGATGGGTAAAGAACTTGGATGAGACGATACCCAAACATGATTCCCACATTTACCTAAACAATGGAAGACTGTAGAGGATGCCATTAAGATATCTTAAGAATATGGAAGATTATTATTCACTTCTCATGGGACAGGACTTTATAGGGCACCTGAAAAAATTCTCATGAAAAATCACTTTTACAAAATGTCAAGTTATGATGTCCAAGATGAAACCAATGAGTCACAACATTCACATAATACACTGTGCAACCCTGATCTCCTGACTGTCATAAAATGTTACTTACCTCTAAACCAAAGGTTCATTTTATACTTTAATTTTTCTCATTTTTTTCTGTTCTCTTAGCTTAAGAAAAGATCATTACAAACTTTTTGTATGTTTTTCATACATGCTTACAAAGGGTTGTAAAATTTTGTTGTGATTATTGTTGCTTTAAGCTGAAACTTCCCTAATCTTTCTTTGGAGATTGTGGCATAGCATTCTAGTTTCCTTTCCATATCCAATTGTTTTCTGTAATGAATACAGAAATATAGGCACTATTTTGTTACTTTAAATAGACATCATCTCAAGTCTACAAGAATTATCCAAAATGGTATCTAATGACATTTCTAGGTCTTCAGACACTATTAACACAGATTGTAACCTCTAGATCCTGAAGATTTTACTAGATACTAGTTACCGAAACTGAGCTTTCTTGAATTCTTTTTCCTTCCACTGTGGTTTCCCACATTTCAACATATCACTGATTTTTGTCCTCAAACGTTACTTAAATATTTTCACAGAATTAAATTAAATATGAATCATCCTTCCTGCTCTGATTTTTGAAATGACCCTGTTTCCTATGATAATGATTCTTCTGGTCCGTTTTGTAGTTATATGTTAGAGTTTGTAAATATTCACACATTTTGCAATTGCATATAATTTTCTTATTAATTATTTTTTCCTGTTCCTCTAAAGTTGCTGTTATTTCTTTTAACTTTTTGTGGGAAAAATTAAACCCATCTTTCACTTTGTTGATATGCTTATTTATAGTTGAACTCCTTGATTTTTGCTCAAATTGCTTTTCAAGTTACCCACTTTTAGGGAAGACATTATTTGGGTTTTGTTTAGTATATCAGACTTTTTTAGTTCGTTGTATCAAGAAGTGTAGACTTTTCTGTACGTAATGTCCTTTTTCCCACAGTAGTTTATTGATTTTTTTTTTTTAAAGAAAGTGTGTTAAAATAAAGGTCATCAAAAGATCTTTTCCTAAACCTTTCCTCTACCAGAAATATCCCTAGAGTCACATGGTCCTTTCTCCCTTCTTGCTTTTGTAGGCGTACAAAGCTAATCTGTCTCTGATCGGATTGCATGTACGTGTGCCTTTTGGGGCCCTTGTGCATTCGTTCTTCCTTCTAACCTCAAAACTGGGTATTCTCTGTTGGCTCTCTCCCTTTAACATAGAAGTATACTCACGCTTTTGTTGAATCTTGGAATAAAAGGCTTTCTTTACCACGTATCTCCCTTTAACTACTACTACATCTCTCTTCTCAGCCAAATACTTGGGAAGAGAAGCCTTGAGTTTGTGTCGTTGTTTTCTCACCTCCAGTTCACTACTTTACCCACTGCCTGACACCCAGCTAACACACACACACAAGCCCAATCACTAAGTTGCCATAGCTGATTTGTAGTTTTCCTTCCCTCCTGGCAAAATTTGACTCTGTGCATTGGGATAATACACGCTGAGTACCTATTGAACAGGCACTGTGCTAGGTGCTGCTGTTATAGAAATGAAAAGAAGGCATCATCTCCTTTCTAACAACTCACAGGAGCAGCCATTCCTGATTCATACGCAGGTCTCTTGATTCCCAGTGCTCACTTTTGCAGGCTTCACTTAATGCCGTGTAAATCACCCTATTCTCCAGATCTTTCTTCCCACTTCTCCTTACTGTACACAACTTCTCAAGGCAATCACCTCCACGCCCATGGCTTCAGTTACTTCCTCCATTCTCTGAGAACAAGAGAATTTTAAATGTTTTGTTTCATGTATTAGCTTTACTTTACACAAGATGCCTCATTTGCTGTAACCATAGATTCAAAGTTGCTCAATGAAAGTAATAAATGAAAAATGGTGATATTCTTAGCATGTAAATTTTAGGAAATTTCCCCAGTTACTCTTGATGGCTTGATTTAGTATGTGTGTTACTTTTGAAAACATGTTGGGATGTCACAAATGGACTTAGCCTACAGAGATTTATATTCAACTTTTTTTTTTTTTAGATTAAGTCTCACTCTGTCACCTGGGCTGGAGTGCAATGGTGGATCTCTGCTCATTCCAACCTTCAACTCCCAAATTCAAGTGATTCTCCTGCCTCAGCCTCCCGAGGCGCCCACCACCATGCCCGGCTGATTTTTGTATTTTTTTTTTTTTTAGTAGAGATGGGGTTTCACCATGTTGGCTGGGCTGGTATCCAACTCCTTACCTCAGATGATCCACCCGCCTCGGCCTCCCGAAGTGCTGGGATTACAGGCATGAGGCATCGCACCCGGCCTATATTCAACTTTTGATCAGAGAGTTCCATTTTAATGTGACACTGAGAGTAAAAAACTGTCTTTTCCTCCTTACCCATTTCCCTTCCTACATTCTCTGCCAGGAGGAAGGCACCACTACCTACCGAGTCTTCCCCAGCAGAGCCTGAGCAGGTCTGTTTTTCCTCTGCTTCCCCTCTTCTTTCACATCTCGTGACCAAGCACTTGCTATTCTGTCTCCCAAATGATCACAGACTTTTTCCTCCCCTTTTGCCACTGCCACTGCCCTTAGCATTACTCTGCCTTTAGGTAAAGTCTCTTAATTGCTCTGGTAGCTTCCTTCAATTCTTCCTTATTATAGAGACCGCTACACACACATCTGACAGAGACTTCTCACCTTTTTGTGGTTTAATGACTGAAATTCCCACAATAAAATTAAAAACACCCAGCATCAAATTTGAGGTCAGATAGAGGTGGGTTTGCATCCCAGGTTCATATACTGTCCAGCAGTGTGGTCTCAGAAAACGGAACTCCTTAAGCCTTTGTTGTGTATCTGCCTACACTCATTGAGAGTTGGGACTATTTCACACATACAGTGTCTGGCATGTAGAAGGGACTTAATAAATGTTGAATGAAGGGGAGGCATTTTAAAATTCATATCAAAAAAATGTTCTGTCTGGGAGTGGTAGCTCATGCCTATAATCCCAGCACTTTGGGAGTCCAAGGCAGGTGGATCTCCTGAGGTCAGGAGTTCGAGATCAGCCTGACCAACATGGGGAAACCCCATCTCTACTAATATAGACATTACCCGAGCATGGTGGCAGGCTCCTGTAATCCCAGCTACTTGGGAGGCTTAGGCACCTGAATGAGAATCACTTGAACCCGGGAGGCAGAAATTGCAGTGAGCCAGAATTGTGCCACTGCCTGGGCAACAGAGTGAGACTCTTGTCTCAAAAAAAAAAAAAAAAAAAAAGTTGTTTTAAAAATATACTAATCTGGCTGGGCACGGTGGCTCATGTCTGTAGTCCCAGCACTTTGGGAGGCTGAGGCGGGTGGATCTCCTGAGGTTGGGAGTTCGAGACCAGCCTGACCAACATGGAGAAACCCCGTCTCTACTAAAAATACAAAATTAGCCAGGCATGGTGGTGCATGCATGTAATCCCAGCTACTTGGGAGGCTGAGGCAGGAGAATCACTTGAGCCCAGGAGGTGGAGGTTGCAGCGATCCAAGATTGCACCATTCCACTCCAGCCTGTGCAACAAGAGTGAACTCCATCTCAAAAAAAAAAAAAAAAAAAAAAAAAAAAAAAAAATGTTCAGCAAGATTGAAGCATAAAAGGTTAATGGCCAGAATCATTTATCAATTTTATTTCTATACATCCGCAAGACACGATCTGAAAATGAAATTAGAGAAACAATTTCATTGGGCAACAAGAGAAAACTTCCTCTAAAAATATAATAATAATCTACAATGCCACTTCCTGTCCAAGCTTGACTTCTACCTGTACTTTCTGATACGGTTTGGCCAGGTCCCCACCCAAATCTCATCATGAACTGTAATCCCCATAATCCTCATGTGTCGAAGGAGGGGCTTGGGGGGAGGTGATTAGATCATTGGGGTAGTTTTCCTGATGCTTTTCTTGTCATATTCAGTGAGTCCTCATGAGATCTTATAGGGTTTTGTTTTGTTTTGTTTTTTGGGATGGAGTCTTGCTCTGTTGCCCAGGCTGGAGTGCCATGGCACAATCTTGGCTGACTGCAGCCTCTGCCTCCTGGGTTCCAGCAATTCTCCTGCCTCAACCTCCTGAGTAGCTGGGAATACAGGCATGCACCACCACACCCAGCTAATTTTTGTATTTTTAGTAGAGATAGGATTTCACTACTTTAGCTAGGCTGGTCTCGAACTCCTGACCTCAGTTGATCCACCTGCCTTGGCCTCCCAAAGTGCTAGGGTTATGGGTGTGAGCCACTGTATCCAGCTGAGATCTGATGGTTTTATACATGTTTGACAGTTGCTCCTTCACATATTCACACTCTGTGCGGTCACCATGTTAGTCGGACCTGGTTCCCCTTCTGCCATGATTATAAGTTTCCTGAGGCCTCCCCAGCCATGTGAAACTGTGAGTCAATTAAACCTCTTTCCTTTATAAATTACCCAACCTCAGGTATTTCTTTATATCAGTGTGAAAACTGATATATTTTCTGATAACCATGCTTGAGGAATTGGGAAATTCAGACTACCTGGGATCAAATTGTGGCCCCACCCTTAGCAGTCATGTGACCTTGGGGAGGTTACTTACCTTCTCTATCTCCACTTCTTCTGTAAAATCGTAAATGAGACTGTTTCTGAGGGTTAAATGAGCATAGCATAGTGAGGACACTGTCAGGCGCACACTGCTTGCCACATGTCGAGTATTCATCTTTATTGAATTAGGACGGTGGTAACCCACTTTATGGATCTCGATTTTGTATGACAAAATCATGCTTAGTGCTTTGTTAGTAAAAGAAGGAAAATCTGAAAGTCCCTGCCATAGAAGGAAGAAATAGCGGGGAGAAAACAGAGTTGGTACGTTTTAGCCTTTCAAAGCTTAGAGGGACAAGTTAGGTTTCTATTTTATGGAGAAGGAGGTGGAGGCAGGATGGGTCCTAAGGTGTCATTCAAGACACACAGCCATAACTCTTTATTGAGAGTAAGCTAGGGCCCCAGGGATTGCTGTGGTCAAGTTGTAGACAAAAACGACCACTCATTGGAAGACAGGAGATGAATGTTTTGTTACAAAAACAGTCAGCAATTCAGGTGTATCTATATTCAGTCAGCAAGTAAAAGTTGTTCAACTTAGTTGCTAATGGCCCACTCTACTGAGGCTTTGTATACAACTCAGAGAGGAAGAGGGCTTCAAGTAACGAACTACCCTGTGCTTTTCTTAGGACTAAAAAGCTCAGGAAGCTGGTGATGAATGAAAACCTTAGTCCACCTGGCACTGCAGGAGGGGCCAGGAGAGCAGCAGCATCATAAGCCACAGGGTGGGGCAGCTCAGGCAGGGGCATTCTGAGCTGTTGGGGAGGGGTGGCAGCCAGGGTGGGGCACTGTGAGCTGTCGGGGAGGGCATTGTGATGTGTGGGGTGGGGCATTGTGTGCCACATGCCTGGGTTCCCACCTGGGCCAGTGGGCTTCAGTCTGTAGGTGACTACAGAAGGAGGAGGAGCTCCCTCTGTTCTCTCTTCAGGCAGTTGTGTCTCTCAGCGCTTGTTGGGTTCACAACCTATTGAATAAGCCGGCAAGTCTTCACCCTCCCAGACAAGTCAGCTCAGGGGATTCAGCAGGGCACGGGCCTTGGCCCGCAGCCCCAGCCGGGGCCAGGGCCGGGCTGTGAGGTAGTCAGGCGAGCAGCGGGCAAGACCATCTCTGCAAGTGCAGCATAGCCTCAGCCTAGGGCAGCAGGAGTGCGTGGCCAAAGTTGTGAGCAGAGGCACAGGTCGTGGCAGACAGGAGTAGAGGTACCCCATGGGGAATGTACTGACCTGTTGTGTGTGCCCCAAGGACAGCCCCGAGTTTGAACAGCCGCAGGGGTCAGTGTGCCCCTCTGAGTCCGACATCTATGAGGCAGGAGCTGGGGACAGGATGGCAGGAGCTGGGAACAGGATGGCAGGAGCTGGGGATGGGATGGCAGGGGCGCCTATGGCTGCTGCTGTGCAGCCTGCTGAGGTGACTGTTGAAGTTGGTGAGGACCTCCACATGCACCACATCCATGACCGGGAGATGCCTGAAGGTAAGGAGGTGACGGGTGCCATCTGCCTTGGGCTTGCCTCTGGCTACTGCTGTCCCCAAGGTCCCCTGGGAGGCATCGCCCACTTCGAGCTCCTTTCTGCCTGTAGCCAGCTTTCCCGGGGCTGTCCAGGAACAAGAACTGGCTCTGCCTTGCATTCCCACCCCTTAGTCTTTCCCCACAGAGTCCAGTCAGTTTCTTTTTGCCTCCCCTCCCAATCACCCAGTTCTTGCTCTCTTGTCTCATTCTCCCAGGCTGCCATGGGACCATTTATTTATGGCTCTTCTTGTTGAATAAGCAGCAGTTGAATAAATGAGTTGATAAATTTTTATAAATGGTTACATCTTTTTTTTCTTTTCTCCCTCTATACATTTAGCTTTGGAGTTTAACCCTTCTGCCAATCCAGAGGCAAGCACAGTATTCCATGGGAACTGTCAAACAGATGGTGAGACAACATTGTCTGTATGTCTGTGTATTATCCTGTGGGACTTTGTGGAGGCTTCTTTGGACCATTCTCTTCCTTTCCTCAATAAAAACTCAAATATCCCAACTTTCCAGCAGCCATCTTATTTTTTCTTTGTACCTATCCACATGGTACCTAAGTGAAGGAACCAGGTAAGTGCCTAATTGTTTCCTTTGTTAAAGTAGGTAAATCTCAGGACAGTTCATATTCAGACATTCGGGGATTTCTTATTTAAAATCAGAATGGAGGTTGCCATGGGAAAGGCTATATGGTATTCTTAATGGGCTGCTTTAAGTCACCTTGATAGAGGCTGCTTAGTTTCTTCTAACTATAATTTGAACACAGGAGGAGGAAATAAAGGAGGGTGCTTAAAATAATTGTAAAAGGTGTGAAATGTTACAGCCAGGACTGCAGAAAAATGGTTGTGTGGGGATGGGGGGAGGGTTTGTCAAAGGAGTTTACCCATGAGGCTCTGATTACTTTAAAATTCTTACTTTAACACAAAATGTGTCTCCAGATTTATTCTGGTGACTTAACAGACTTTATTTACCTCCTTATTCTAAAAGAGAGGTGGGGATTGGTTCATGGTCAAAATTTTCAAGACATAGAACGTCAATGTAGACTTTTAATATGTAATGTAAAGATTGCAGGTTAAAAATGTCAGACCTTCCCTGTAAGAGTGTTCATTGCTGTGGCTCCCCCTTTGTCCTTTCCCCTTCTGACAGTAGCATCTTGTTGAAAGATAAGAAAGTTAGAGTTTTGGCCGGGTATGGTGGCTCACTCCTGCAATCCCAGCACCTTGGGAGGCTGAGGTGGGCGGATCACCTGAAGTCAGGAGTTCGAGACCAGCCTGGCCAACATGGTGAAACCCCATCTCTACTAAAATAATACAAAAATTTGTTAGGTGTGGTGGCGCATGCCTGTAGTTCCACCTACTCATGAGGCTGAGGCAGGAGAATTGCTTGAACCCGGGAGGCAGAGGTTGCAGTGAGCAGAGATCGTGCCAGTGCACTCCAGCCTTGGTAACAGAGCGAGACCCTGTCTCACAGAAAAAAAAAAAGGAAGAAAGTTGGAGATTTTTAAGTCTCTACATTGCTGGGAGAGGCGGGGGATGGGAGGCGGTAGAAAAGATAAAACAATTAGTTGGTTTGCCTCTAAAATCTTGCAGAGAGATGAATCTAAGTAAAAGTAATTCTGGGTAATAATATGATTCCTGAATAAAAACTAAAATTTTCAAAATAGAAAACATTGCATCATAAAGATGTGAAATCCAGTTGGCTTATTTTTTTCATTTAAATGCCAGAGATTTCATTACTGTAGAGGAAATGTCTTATAGCTCTTCTATTTAAACTTCGGTTGGGCTCTTAATTTTTTAAGAGGTAGGATAATTATGACACCTGATGAGTGTGACTTTGTAACTTGTAAGTACTGTCCTCTCTTTTCAAGATATTTAAGGATTGCTTTAGAATAAACCAATATGTGAATTAATTGATTATACCTTTATACACAAAGCATGTAAGTACTTGTGTAAACTTATACTCTGTTCGGTGATGTAAGGAAAGGCTCTGAGTGATGTTACACACCAGTTAGTAGATGGGTAGTGTTGGATGAGAGCCCCAAAATGGCTCTTTATTGTCATTCTTTAGGATTATAACACAGTTTATGTATGTCTCACTTGGCCATTTCCAATACAAATAAGGCCTATTTATGTTCTCCCTATGTATTGCTAATGAAGAAATGAAGACTTACAGATATCACATGACTGTGGAGGACATCTACTCAACAAAACTGAGGTTCTGTGTCCTCAGAATGACATGAAAGTGACAGATATGCTGAATTTACTTCTAAAAATTAAAAAAAACCTCTAGAATACATCTTATATTTTGCCTATAAAATAGACCTGTCTTTTAAAACTTACTGACATCTTTATTTATTTTATGCAAAGTTGATTTTACACAACTCAAAGCCGACATTTACCTCTTCATTTTTTTTTTTTAAATAAAGGAGGGTGTCACTATGTTACTCATGCTGGCCTCAAATTCCTGACCGGGGTTCAAGTGATTTTCCCATCTCAGCCTCCTGAGTAGCTGGGACTACAAGCATATGCCATCTTGCCTGGCTCTATCTTATGTCTATACGTTCATTTCAATGGATAAGAATAGACGTAGATGTAGTGAAATAGCCTAAATGCAGTAGTTGAATAAACGAATTGATAAATTTTTATAAATGATTACCTCTTTTTTTCTTTTCTCCCTCTATACATATAGCTTTGGAGTTTAACCCTTCTGCCAATGCAGAGGCAAGCACAATATTCCAGAGGAACTCTCAAACGGATGGTGAGACAACGTTGTTTTTTCCACCAAGAGAAACAGTACAAACTCTTGTTTGATCAGGTGTATTATAGGAAGTATTTAGAAAAACTCATACTGGTTTAATTTTTTCAACTTTTCACATATCCACTTGTCTTATTTTAATGTGTGATACACTTTCCTTTAGTTGTTATCATTTTAGTGAAAACATGTAAACTTTTTGTTTATACATTTTGCCATCTTTTTATCAACACAATTTGTCATGTGATGGAGGAGTCATGGATTTCTCTTTATTCATAATTCTTGGTCCCTTTTCCCTTGCTCCAAAGAGTACATTTTAAAGCTGAATGATAGAACTTAGGCTTCAGCTTGGTTTTCATTTAAACAAATTAAAAACATAGCTGTTTATCATCGGGGATTGAATCTGTGATTTGGGCCTCCTCTCACACAGTCCTCTGACCGCATTCATTTACCACATCCAAGTTCATGCTACTCAAAACTTTTAAGTTTTTAACCTTTTCATTTGATGTAATGTAGATTTAAACATGCCCTACTCCTGCTTATTTTCCTTAATGTTATGTTAAATTCTCGTTTGTTTGCTAAAAAGCCATACACAGCCAAGTTTTCCAGTTGACTTAAACAGCAAGAATACAAGTGAGGGTTCCATAATAATATGCGAAGTAATGCAGCACAGTAAAACATGGGAGTTTCTAATCTTTGTTTTTATAGTTTGAGTAGACTTTGTCCATTTTGAATCAGTTATTTCTGGTTAGAATTTGTGCTCATTTTTTACATTACTGTAAAGAGATACCTAAGGCTGGGCAATTTATAACAAAAAGAGGTTTAATTGGCTCATAGATCTTCAGGCTATACAAACATGTCTTCATCATCTGCTTCTGGTGAGGGCAACAATCATGATAGAAGGCAAAGGGGAAGCAGGTGGTTCCACACGGTGAAAGTGGGAGGAGAGAGGGGAAGGGGGAAGGTACCACACTCTTTTTATTTATTTTTTTTGAAATGGAGTCTCTCTCCATTGCCCAGGCTGGAGTGCAGTGGTGTGATCTCGGCTCACTACAACCTCCACCTCCCAGGTTCAAGCAATTCTCCTGTCTTAGCCTCCTGTGTAGCTGGGACTATAAGCGGGTGCCACAACACCTGGATAATTTTTGTATTTTTGGTAGAGACGGAGTTTCACCACGTTGACCAGGCTGGTCTCAAACTCCTGACCTCAGGTGGTCCGCCCGCTTCAGCCTCCCAGAATACTGGAATTAGGCTTGTGCCACTGCACCTGGCCGGTACCACACTCTTTTAAACTACCATAATGAAAATTTGCTTATTACCGTGGGGATGGGACCAAGTCATTCATAGGGAATCCCCCACCATTACCC